>NC_091450.1:22640754-22898327 GCF_964237555.1 Oryctolagus cuniculus
CGGGACTAGAACCCTGTGTGCCGGCGCCGCAAGGTGGAGGATTAGCCTAGTGAGCCGCGGCGCCAGCCTAGGATGTCTTCCTCTCATTTCCTGCAGTGTGTAGCCTGTCCTCACTCTCTTTAAAGTGTCTGCTGATGGACAGAAACTTTAATATTAATGTAGTCAACTTACTCATCTTTCCTTTTATGCTTAACCTTTTTTGTATCTTCATAAATTCCTCCCTACATCAAGCTCAGAAAGATACTTACATTTTCTTTTCAAGTTTTCAAAGTTTGCTTTTGACATTTAAGTTCTTCATCCATCTGGAGTGGATTTTTCGGCATGGTATGAGTAAGAATCCAATTTCACTTTTTTCATATGGATAAATAGTTTCTCCAGTTTTTCCTTTTCCAGGATTGTCTGTCAAAAATTAGAGTTTCACAGATGCCCGAGTCTCTTTGTTGGCTCCTCGGTGACACTGGCCGGTTTAGCTCTACCTTACTGCACTGCCTTCGTTGCCATTGCTTTGCAGTGAACTTTCCTAGCTAGCAGAAGCCGCCCTTCCTGTTCTTCAGAAACTTCTCAGCTGTTTGGGCCCTTTTGTTCCTCCATGTACTTTTAGTCTACATCCTTCAGTGCCACAGAATGACTGAGACATAACTTGTATGCAGTCGGTTGATGTCCAGTTGTGTGTTTCAGTAAATGCACGCAGTCACAGAGCCACTACTGTAGCCACGATCCCCAAAATCCACTCATCTCTGAGCTTCCCGTTCAGCTGAGCCCCAGCCTGAGCCCTTCATCTCTACTGCTATTTTGTTTCTTTTCTTTCTTTTTTTTTTTTTTAAATTTATTTGACAGAGTTACAGTGAGAGAGAGACAGAGAGAAAGGTCTTCCTTCCGTTGGTTCACTCCCCAAATGGCCGCTGCGGCCGGCGCTTGGCTGATCCGAAGCCAGGAGCTGGAACCAGGTGCTTCCTCCTGGTCTCCCATGCAGGTGCAGGGGCCCAAGCACCTGGACCATCCTCCACTGTCCTCCCAGACCACAGCAGAGAGCTGGACTGGAAGAGGAGTGACCGGGACTAGAACCCGGCGCCCATATGGGATGCTGGCACCACAGGTGGAGGATTAACCAAGTGAGCCATGGCACTGGCCCCCTACTGCTATTTTCTGTTGAGATTTTTATTAACTTTTATTTTATTTTGTTAAAAAGATTATTTATTTGAAAGTCAGAATTACAGAGAGAAGGAGGGGCCAAGAGAGAGAAGAGAGGTCTTCCATCCGCTGATTCACTCCCCAATTGGACACAATGGCCAGAGTTGCGCTGACCCGAAGCCAGGAACCAGGAGCTTCTTCCAGGTCTCCCATGTGGGTGCAGGGGCCCAAGGACTTGGGCTATCATCTACTGCTTTCCCAAGCCATAGCAGAGAGCTGGATGGGAAGTGGAGCAGCCAGGACTTGAATCGGTGCCCATATGGGATGTTGGCACTTTAGGCAGCAGCTTTACCCTCTACACCACAGCGCCGGGCCCACTTTTATTTTTAATTTTTCAAAGTTTTTGTTAGAATTTTTGCTGGAATTGTATTAATTGATCTATGGATGAATTCAGGACGGAATCAACATTTTGAGTAAGCCTTCCTGTTCATAAGCAGTCTGTCACCATAGTTGGAGAGACTTTGCTTAACAATGACGTAAATTCCTAATTTATTAAAAAAAAAAAAAAACCTAAGCATTGTCAGTAAACCTTTAAAACTCTTAATACAGAAGGTATTTTATAAGCTTATTGTCAAACTAAATACTATGCATATAGAAACACAGCAAGCTTGTGAAAGTATAAAATGTTTTTGGCTGTCGTCTATCAGTCAATTATGTCTTGTTTCCAAAGCAGCTTTGTTTCTTACCTGTAAGACCCTAGGCACTCGTGGTGAGCTTCTTGTTCTCTGTCCCTTTCTGTATGGTGACTGGACCCAGGCCTTCCTCAAGGGGTGCTGCGAAGGTTAAGTGCTGTGGTGTGGGCTGGGTGTCAAGAGCAGAGGACCAGGCCCAGTGAAGCAGTGAGTGGATGGGACTCTTAGTTGAGAGGAGCTCCCTCATTCCTCTGAAGGACTCGGGGAAGACTCTTAACACGCTTGGCTCCCTGGGAGCTGTGACAAAGGAGCAGGCCCGAAAGATGGCCTTGAATCAGTTCCCCAACACACTTGAAGGTTAGTGTTACCAAGCAGCCCGCTACATGCTGCTTCTGACAGGGGAGCTGGAATCGCGGGAGGACACGGTTGACAGCCAACTCATTTTGCTGACTCATCTGGTAGAGGCGTGGCTTTGAGCCAGAACTTGGCTTCTAGATGAAAGGCTGAGAGCCGCCAAGCTGCCAGACTTAAAGGAATGCTGGTGAATTACTGCCACGTGAGGGCCCGCAGTGTGAAGTGGATTGTTATTTGTTTCCCCCTCTAAGTGATCCTAATTCCAAATGTGCTCAGATAAATAATTTGCTCACCACAGTTAGGGAGTTGTTTGTAAATTTGCAAGTAAGCTGGGCTCAGTTATTGGAAACAGTTGGGTACCGCCAGGCAGGTCCTCTCTGCTCCTTCATGGCCCTGTCATTGCCTTCACTTGCATGGGGAATATTGACCCAAGCTACTCTTTGGCTTGGTAATCCAAATTAAACGTGAGAGAGGGTGATTACAGATGTCATTCCTTTGGGCTCTGTTTGCAAAATAAGCCTTCAGGTTAGAGGATGAAGTGCACAGGGGAAGACCCAGGAGTGTTCGTCACCAGCCCTTGGTAGGAGAATGATGGCGCAGCCCATGGGCTCTTGTCTGTCAGGAGACCCTTGCTTACAGGAAACCACCTCTACGTAAAACTGGTCTGTGACAGCATGAGTTTTACAAGTGTGGGGACGGTGTCTCCAAGTACTGCGCAAATGCTCGCGCAGTCTCCGGCCCAAAGGCACTCAGCGTGGGTTGCCAGATGGAAGCATGGCTGGGTGATGTTTGTGGGTACGCTAATGGGTGCGTGGGTGGATAAATGAGTTAAAAAAAAAAAAAAAAAAAAACTTAAAAATGGGACACACTGAAAGCAGGAAAAGAAACTGTCCCAAGGAATAAGTTGTTGAGGACGGGAGCCTGTGTCTGTCTCAGAGGTGAGTGGAGGTCAGCAGGGGCGTGTTCTGCAGGACAGACTGCTCTGCCCGTGAGGCCTCCAAGGAGGTCGGGCTGTTGCTCTCTCCACTTCTCTGTATAAAATGAAAATCCCCTGATACGTTGAGGGGTTTCCTCCTTTTTTCCCCTTAACTCTGGAGCAAGTATTTGAAAAGTACAGCAATCTTCTGAGTAAAAAAGGTGTGTTTTTAAAGAAATGTGGGGTTTTTTCCTTGTTGTGTGTTTCTGGCTTGATTTTAGATGGCAGATATTTAGGGCATGATGTTCTGTAAACCACTGTTGTGCTGCGAAGTTTGAGCACATCTGGTATTGCTGGAGCGCCAGGTGTCAGACGTGTGGACCATCTGCAGGGTGCAGCTGGCTTTCCCTCTGATTTAAGGCCCTCAGCACTGGAGTCTGGTCCAGTTCTTGTTGCTGGTTGTATTCTGTTCTGATGGGTTCACAGAATCCTTGCCAAGAGCTGCTGTGTACTGAGGACCCTGCCTGGGGTAGGTGCATGGCCTCTGTTCCCAGGTTACGGTGCTCTTGCAGCCATCATGGCACCAAGATGCCCTGAGAGCGTGGCCAGGCTCTTACCGTCTTGTTGCCAGCCAGTGTGGACTGTGCCTGCGGACAGTGGCCATGGGCTAGGACAACATGTAACCAAGCCGCGTAAGCCAGAGCCAGCAGCGGGTGTCTGCCCCTGGTCCTCACTTCCACATTCCCACAGCCTCATGGGCAGGGGCTCCATGGGATTAGCACAAACCTCCCTGGCCTTTATCTGAAGCATTAGCTCCAAGCGCCCCTGTCAGCCAGAGCCGTGTTACAGAGAATTAGCAGTCTTTAAAAGCAGATGGAGAAGAGGCGTGTGTCCAGCATTGTGGCGATATCTTGGATTTGCAAGACTCAAAGTGAGATGCAGACGGGCCAAAGGGCCCTGGCCTCAGGGTTGGCGCCCCAGTGCTACACTCCCCGTGTGTGCTGCAGTGAGTCCCTGACCTCCACGCCTGCTTTCTTGTCATTGAAACAGTGTCTTCCTCCACGTGTGCTGTGAAGAGCACCAGGCACAGGCGTACAGTGGACCAGCAGCCCGTGATGCACCCATCACCACCACTGTGCACTTGGCTTTTGTGGTCATTTTTATTTTTAACAAAATAAGGTTTACGATTTTGTTTAGTGGTTTCCTTACTTTCACTTTCTTACTCTGAAACTAACTCTCAAGCAGTGAGAGCACACTCACTTGAGAGGGCGGCTGGGGAGCAGTGGCTCTGTTTTCTTCAGATGAGGAAGCTGCTGAGGGCTTGGGCCTAGTGGCACCTGTCTTCTGAGCGGCAGAGCTGGGGTCAGAGCTCAGACCCTAACCTGAGACCCCTCTGACGGCCTCGGGCCACCTTTCAGAAGTGACCTCTGCGGAGCTAGGCCAGACTTCTTACAGGACTTTTTCCTTTGCCTTGTAGCTGTCAATACCAGCAGATATGCGGAAAGCTATCGGATCCAGACCTATGCTGAATACGTGGGGAAAAAGCAGGAAGAGAAGCACATCAAGAGAAAGTGGACAGAAGACAGCTGGAAGGAGGTGGAGAGAAAGCGGTTAAACACGCAGGGCCTGTCGTACACGCTGCAGAATCACTGCTATGGCAACCACAGGTACGTGTGCTTGGCTACCTGACAGGACAGTTATTCCAGCAACAGCCTTTCGTGTTGCTTCTTAAAGGATGTAGGTAGTAACTCTGACTTCTGGGAAAGGTTTTTCATGTAGTAACAGAAGTGACTACTACTTTCGTTCCTGGCAGCTGTATAAACCTTAGCTATTTTAGACGGGGCCAAGACAGGTCCCGTCTGAGGGCTGAGGGCTCTGCCACTCCTCCACCAGTTCCACAAGGGACCAGGAGGAGAGCTGAGCTCATTTGTGTCCAGTCTCTCCCTGTTGGCAGCATGGCCCTGCCACTCCCTCTGACCCCTCTCAGACCAGCAGCCTCCGTGGGAAGAGGATGTGGCTCAGTTTCCCCTTAATCACCCCAATCCTACCTCCGGAAGAGAAATGCTGACATTTGGTATCTTTGTGAAGCCACACAGTTTTAGGAATAGAAAACAGGAAAAAGAGTCTATGTTCATTCTAGAAAGGTATAGTTGTTTTGTTTTGTTTTAAGATTTATGTTATTTATTGGAAAGACAGAGTTACAGAGAGAGGTAAAGAGAGAGAGAGGTCTTCCATCCTCTGGTTCACTCTCCAAATGGCCACAATGCCTGGAGCTGAACTGATCCAAAGCCAGGATCCAGGAGCTTCTTCCAGGTCTCCCAGGTGGATGCAGGGGCCCAAGGATTTGGACCATCTTCTGCTGCTTTCCCAGGCACACTAGCAGGGAGCTGGATTGGGAGTTGAGCAGACAAGACTTGAACCAGAGCCCATGTGGGATGCTGGTGCTTCAGGCCAGGGCTTTAACCTGCTGCACCACAGCGCCAGCCCCTCAAACCAGTATTCTGATATTGGATGTCCATGCTGTAACTCGCACAGCATAGCATTGGCCCCTAAATTGGGGCTATAAATAAGGCTTCTATAAACATTTCTGCTAAAAAAATTTTTTGTCAGCCTATGTTTTCGTTTTTCTTGAGAAAATACTAGGAGCAGATTTGTTGATTTGGGGAATAGGTATATGTTTAATTTTGTGATTTTATAGCCCACCAGTGTTATATATGTTCTAGTTGTCCCACATCCTTATCAACATTTAATGCTGTGTTTTCATTGTGATATTAATGAACCTTTTTCTCATGACTAATGATGTTGACTACCTTTTTATATGTTAGTTGGTCATTCAGATATCTTCTTTTTGAAGTGGCTGTCTCCTGTCCCCCCCCCCCTTTTTTTTTTGACAGGCAGAGTTAAACAGAGAGAAAAAGGTCTTCCTTCCATTGGTTCACCCCCAAATAGCCGCTACGGCTGGCACGCTACCCCTATCTGAAGCCAGGTGCTTCCTCCTGGTGTCCCATGCGGGTGCAGGGCCCAAGCACTTGGGCCATCCTCCACTGCACGCCCGGGCCACAGCAGAGAGCTGGACTGGAAGAGGGGCAACTGGGACAGAATCCGGCACCCCGACTGGGACTAGAACCCGGTGTGCCGGCGCCACTAGGTGGAGGATTAGCCTATTGAGCTGCAGCGCCGGCCGGTTTTAAAGTTTCTTTCTGTGTAAATTTAAGTAATCTATTTTTCAAGGATTATTCCTTTTCAGTTTAACTTAGATGTTCATTAGCTTACAATTATCAGATCAAAATATTCCTTTTTAATAGGCTCTATGAAGATGTCCCTGATGTTAGTAATTTGTGTCTCCTCTTCTTTTTCTTTGCTACCTGTTTATCCATTTTGTTCATCTTTTCCAAAGAACCAACTTCTTGCCTTACTGGGTTTTTTTTTTTTGTCTTCTTTTTTCATTTTATCTATATATTTGTTCTTATTACCCATCTTTATCCTTATTTTGGGCTTAATTTTCTGTTTTGTCCAACTTTTTTTTCTAAGATATATTTTTTATTTATTTGAAAGGCAAATTTACAAATTTGCAGAGAGAGAGAGGGAGAGATATAGAGAGGTCTTCTATCTGCTGGGTCAGGCCAAAGCCAGGAGCCCAGAGCTTCTTCAGGTCTCCCCAGTGGGTGCAGGGACTCAAGCACTTGGGCCATCTTCTGCTGCTTTCCCAGGCGTATTAGCAGGAAGCCAGATCGGAATTGGAGCAGCTGAGACTCAAAGGTATCCATATGGGATACCGGCACTGCAGGTGAAGGCTTAAGCTGCTGCACCACAACACTGGCCCCTGTCCAGCTTCTTGGCTTGGGAACTTAGCTCACTGACTTTTCACACATTTCTTCTTTTCCAGTGAAAGTATTTGAAACTGTTATTTTTTTCCTTTACCATCTGCCTAGCTGCCCACCACTGCTGTCTCTCATGAAGTACCTTCTAATTTCTCCTGCACTCTCATGTTTAAGCTACGGGTTATTTAAAACATTGGCGATCGCTGAGAATTATTTTATGGCTTGGCTTATGATTTGTCTTGGTGAATGTTCCATGTACATTTAAAAGATGGTTAGAATGTTCCATGAATATCATGTTAGGTTAAATTGGCTTATGATGTTGCTTAAATCTTTGGTATTCTTACTGAATTTTTAGGAGGGGAGGGGCCACTATTGAGAGAGGTATTAAAATTTTCCCATTGTGTTTGTAGATTTGTTTATTCCTCTGTCAATTTTTAATCCATTTTTCGTTTGTTTTGAAGCTCTTTTGGTAGATGTGTTAATGAATTACCCCTACTATTATTATTATAGACCATTTCTCTTCTAGTAATGTGTTGATGTTTGTCTAATGTTAGTATAGCCAGTCCTGTTTTCTTTCTCTGGGTGTTTGCATATTTTTGGTCAGTCTTTCATTGGCAACTTGTTTGTCTTTGTAATTAACATGTGTTTCTTATAAGCAGCATATAGTTGATTCTTGCTTTTTTATCCATTTGGCAAGCCCTGTCTTTTATTTTTAGTTAATGGTTAGTACAGCTCTGTCTCCTATCTGATTGTTGGTGTCCTGTTTATCCTGTTCCGTATGTCTCTGTTCCTCTCACTCTGATGCCTTTTGGATGAATTGTATATTATTTCATATTTGCTGATATTTTAGCATCCCATTTTAACTTCTCTGTTGACTTTCTGCTTATATTTTTATGTGTTATTTTTCTAGTCACTGTTCCAGAGTGGTGATTGGCAAACTGCAGCCCACAGGCCAAATCCAGCACATGTGTTTTTATAAACATTTATTGGAACACAGCTATACTCCTTCATTTACTGTTGCCTGTGGCTGCTTTTACATCACACAGGCAGAGTTGGGTAGTTGTCACAGAGATCTTGTGACCTTCCAAATTTAAACTAATTACTAATGGCTAGCACTGTCTAGAAAAATTTGCTGACCCTACCCTAGAATTACACTGTCCAGTATGGAAGCCATTAGCCACATGTGACTGTTAAGTATTTGAAGTCTTACTAGTCTAGAATGAGATGTTGTAAATATCCCGTACATACTAGATTTTTAAGATTTTTCGGCTACCTCATTAGTCATTGTTTATATGTTGAAATGATAATATTTTGGATATATTGGGTTAAATAAAAAATTAATAAAATTAACGTTGCTTTTTAAGATTTATTTATTTGCAAGTCAGAGTTAGAGAGAAAGAGAGCGTGATCTTCTTTCTACTGGGTCATTCCCTAGATGGCCGCAATAGCCAGGGCTGGGCCAGCCAAAGCCAGGAGCCAGGAGCTTCATCTGGGTCTCCCATGTGGATGGCAGGGGCCCAAACACTTGGGCCACCTTCTGCTGCTTTTCTTCTCAGGCCACTAGCAGGGAGATGGATGGTCAGTAGAATAGCCAGGATATGAACCCACAGTGCCATAATGCTGGCCCCATATGTTGCTTTTTTAATGGTGGCTATTTGAAAATTTTTAATTAGGCTGGCGCCGCAGCTCACTAGGCTAATCCTCCGCCTTGCGGCGCCGGCACACTGGGTTCTAGTCCCGGTCAGGGCGCCGGATTCTGTCCCGGTTGCCCCTCTTCCAGGCTAGCTCTCTGCTGTGGCCAGGGAGTGCAGTGGAGGATGGCCCAAGTACTTGGGCCCTGCACCCCATGGGAGACTAGGATAAGTACCTGGCTCCTGCCATCAGATCAGCGCGGTGCGCTGGTGGCCATTGGAGGGTGAACCAACGGTAAAGGAAGACCTTTCTCTCTGTCTCTCTCTCACTGTCCACTCTGCCTGTCAAAAAAAAAAAGAAAAAAAGAAAAAAGAAATTTTTTAATTATATATCTGGATCATGTTGTATTTTATTGACTGAGTACTGTTTTAGGATTATAATATGACAATGTATCTTCAAGTGAAAATTGTACCACTTCATGACCAGTGTAAGACTCTTAGAACAGTGTCTTTCCTTTCACCTGCTGACATGCTGTCTGGTCTGTTGTCTTGTATTTTACTTCTATGTATTCTTAATTTTTTTTTAAGATTTATATATTTATTTGATAGAGTTACAGTCAGAGAGGGAAGGACAGAGAGAGAGATCTTCCATCTGCTGGTTCACTCCCCATATGACCACAGTGGCCAGAGCTGAGCTCATCCAAAGCCAGGAGCCAAGAGCTTCTTCAGGGTTTCTCTCGTGGGTATAGAGGACCAAGGACTTGGGCCGTCTTCTTCTGCTTTTCCAGGCCATAGCAGAGAGCTGGAACAGAAATGGAGCCGTGGCTTTAACCTGCTGCACCACAGCGCCGGCCCCTCTATATATTCTTTAAACTCCATGATACATTGATCCATTGATCCATTTTGTTCTCTCTCTCTCTCTCTCTCTTTCTCTCTCTCTCCCTCTCCCTTCTTTAGGCAGTTAAAGCTCAAGGGACTAAAATAGTGTAGAGGGAAATGTTATACATGTCATAAATATGAACGTGCGCACTCAGGCACTCGTCATTAGGAAGGTCCAGCTACGACTGGGGGACCTTGCTGGCTGAGAGAAGAACAGCTCCCTTCAGCCCCCTCTGTGACTCACATCTATTACTGTAGAGTTCACGCTGAGGCCCTGGAGACACAACGGTGCTCTCGGCTGTTAGTGCTGATTTCCGCATGGAATCGCCATATAGCACCTTCTTTTTTAAGGCAGAGTTACAGGAAGAAAGAGGGAGGGAGGGAAGAGAGAGAGAGAGATCCTCCATTCACTGGTTCACTCCCCAGTGACCGCAGCGGCCAGAGCTAGGAGCTTCCTTCCGATCTCCCACATGGGTGCAAGAAATCCTCTGCTGCTTTCGCAGGCACATTAGCAGGGAGCTGGATTGGAAGTGGAGCAGCCGGGACTCGAACTGGCGTGCCCATAAAGAATGTTGGCATTGCAGGTGACAGCTTTACCTACTATGCCACAACACCGGTCCCCGGACCATGGAGCATCATTTTGCAATAGACCCAGTGTCCAGAATGTCTAAGAGATTTATAGTTGATAACTGGAAAAAAGAGCAGACTTGGGTTCTAGGGAAACTGGACCAGTCATAAATTTGCATGAGAAGGGGAGGAGGAGACTGGTGTGGGTGGTGTGAGATCTGAGTAAGCGCAGGGATGGAGGGATGTGTAGTGTTGAGAGGTCTGCCCTGCGTGCAGAATCACCTGAGAGCTCACTAATGGGCATTAACAGGCGCAGATGCTGCCCTCATGCCTGGAAGGTAGATACTGTTTCACCGCCCATTTTATTAATAATATTCTATAATTAATAGAAGTGGCCTTCTGAAGCCATCGCGCCCCTGATAGAGACTTTGGCTAGTCATGCCTTTGGCTCATTTCACCTACTGGGAGAATCCTTTTGGCTGTGTTTCATTCTGTGAGACTAAAATTCAGCCTTCTTCGAAAATTTAGTAGCTCCTGGGAAAGCATGTATTAAAGCCGTGGTTTGGGGATTTGACATAGTTTTCATCCGAAATTACTGGTTCCTCCAAGTAACCGAATGGAACATTACCTTAGGAAGGGGGAAGCAAGCCCTTTGGAGACAAAGGAGCTCAGTAGGCAGTGTTCCAGGACCCATTACCACATCCGAGTGCTTACGCATTGGTTCAGAAACGGACTGAGGAACAGGTGTTGCCTCTCCGCCTGCTGAAAATGCCTTCGAGAGGACAGAAACCGTGGAGCTGAGTGGAAGCGGAATGAACTTACTAAGCAGCCAGAAGCCAAGGGTCCTAGTTCTGGCTTTGCCACCACCACCACTAGCACCTAGGAAAGATTCTTCCCTTCAGTCCGCCTGCATCAGGAGCCCAGCACATGTCCTGTTCTCCCAAATGCTCTTACACTGTGTGCACAACAAGGCATGCAGAGGAAATGGCCAAAAACTCCTCTTTTTGTCTGGTTTTGTCCTCAAATGGGAAACTCAGAACTCTGATTTTGTCCTCAAATGGGAAATAGCAGTCTCTTCTCACCTTGAGGTTCTATGTTTTAAAATCCCTGTACTGGCAGAGTGTTTATTTAAGAAACATTTAGTAAAAATATGATTAGGTAAGGCAGTGTCACAAATGAACCTATGAACGAAAGCCCTTTACTGTGCTGAAATAAGGGCCGGACACCAAATCAGCAAGCATGCTTGACCGTCTGAATGGGTACTGCACTCTGAATTTGCACCTGCCCTTAACAGCCCAGGGTTTTTTAGAAACTCCTTCTCCCCAGGGTTTCAAAGAGACGGTCATGAAGCACTGGGCTTGTGGCAGATGACACACACTCGGCCCTTTGTGCCTCGGTGTGCTGGGCCTCTGCTCCATGCTCTTCACGTGGAGGGGGGCTGTCTCCACTTAACAGGCTGGAGTTCTGTGGCAAAGCACCAGCCCCTCTTCCCCTGGGGCTGCTCACTCCCTTGCTCTGTGCTGACCCAGGCTCCATTGCAGAAATTTTGTTTCTGCTTTAACTGTCTCTTGTGTTCCCAGCCCTCAGCTACCTTTGCTTGGGGAGATTTCCTGTGTTTAGCTGTTATTTGCATCTAAGTCACACACTAAGGAACAGAATTTACATCTCTGTCATGAGTAGATTATATTCCTCAATGTACATGCCCTGATCGGAATGTACACCATGTGGGCATATGGCCTTGACCTAATGAATCAAGGAAGTCCCCTACTAAGCACAGGACATACGTATGATCTGATACACCACTGTCTGTTTGTCTAACGTAAGGAATCCCCTGCATAATACTATCAGCTGCTGAGGCGCTAGGAATTTGTTTTGTTATGGCAGCAGTGCTGTGCCTCTTTCCTTTGGCTAGAGTTGGTGTGGTGGTGCTGCTCTTAAACACTCAAACATGGGAAAGATACCCCTCCTCTCAGAAACCCACACAGATTACCAAACATAATGAATCTGTGAGTGATAAGAGCCTGACACTCCAGGCCTCTACCTCACAGGCAACAGTTGATAACTTAGGGAGAGAGAGCTCAGACAGTGAAAATGACATGACAGCAGACAATGCAGCAATGCCTAGTCAGCCACCCCCCAGATACCCATGGGATGAACTTAGACGACCTCGAGGCGATAACCCATGTGAGGTCATCCCATCTGTACCCAGTGAGGATCCCCACATTTGTGGCAGTCTCCAGGCACCCCAGACTCTCAGGGCAGGTGCTAGCCCCCATCCCACCGGTATGTTTGCTGTTATTGTTGAAGTGGACACAGAATTCAGGCCCTGGATTCCAACGCCTGTAAACGGGCTTCTGCTAACCAAGGGCCGAGGATATGCTTGTGTCTTTCCAGAGAATGTGGGACAGCCAATTTGGGTTCCAGCCAGAAACATCAAGCCTGCAACTGACAGCCAACCAGAACCAGCTGAACAAGGCTGAGAATCTGCCTTGTTAGCAGATGCACCTGCCCTATCACCCTACCCTGAGAAACTGCCCATAGCCACATCTGCTACTGTTTTATACCCCCCTCGCTCTGGTCAGCCACTCGAACAGCCCACAGCCTGTGTGTGGTCATGCCATTCCTGATTACCATTGTTCCTCATTACTACCCCCATCTGAGCAAGCACTCCTGTGGTCTCCCGTTTTGAGCACTGGTTAGTCAATGACGGGTAAGATCCCCTGGAGGACAACCTAAGACAGGCACAGCTGCGTACGGAGACCACATGGAAACGGGGTCAACAATGGTATGGCCAAGAATCATGCCTCCCGTTGCTCAAAAATAAACGAAAAGGGGGGAAAGTGGTGGAATGAGAAGGCCATGCCAAGATGGCCACTGGCAACAGAAATTGCCTGACAACAGGCTGTGATTGGATGGCTTCAGAAACCACATGGCAACAGAGCCTGCCTGGCAACAGGCTGTGATTGGTTAGGGCATAGACCGCCCCTTGACCGGATTGGCTGCCTCAGCTGTATAAGCTGCTGTACCAACTGAAATAAACAAGTCTGCGGGCTACTTGCTTCTGGCCTGCTTTCACCCAACTCCTGGGGTCTTTGTGGTTACTCCGCGCCTCTTGCCCACACCATGCTTCTCCTCTCAGAACAAATCCACCTCAACAAAGGACTATAGAAGTTACGCTAGTCTGAGTCCAGGCAGAGTAAATGCTGGTGAATTCAAAGTAGAATTTTTGGGTTAAATATACCTTAGCAAAGAAAATGTTTCCCATGGCACCTTTTATTTTATTTATTTATTTATTTATTTACAGGCAGAGTGGACAGTGAGAGAGAGAGACACAGAGAGAAAGGTCTTCCTTTGCCGTTGGTTCACCCTCCAATGGCCGCCGCGGCCAGCGCACTGCGGCCGGCGTACCACGCTGATCCGATGGCAGGAGCCAGGTGCTTTTCCTGGTCTCCCATGGGATACAGGGCCCAAACACTTGGGCCATCCTCCACTGCACTCCCTGGCCACAGCAGAGAGCTGGCCTGGAAGAGGGACAACTGGGACAGAATCCGGTGCCCCGACCGGGACTAGAACCCGGTGTGCCGGCGCCGCAAGGTGGAGGATTAGCCTAGTGAGCCACCATGCCGGCCCCCATGGCACCTTTTAAGGCACTAGAATGATAAATGCAGCTAATGATAAAAGTTCATACAGTACAGGATAATGTAAAATTAAGGGTCGGGCCAGAGAAGGACATGGAATGGGCGATTGTCTCAGCAGTTAAGATGCTCACATCCCTTATAGGTGTGCCTGGGTTCAAGTCCCCACTCCACTTCCGATGCAGCTTTCTGCTGATGCACATCCCCAAGAGCCAGCAGGTGATGGGTCTCTGCTACCGACGTGGGAGACTTGGATGGAGATCCAGGTTCCTGGCTTTGACTTGGCCCAGCTCCAGCTGTTGCAGCCTACTCTTTATTTAGTTATTTTTAAGGGGTAGACAGACTACTCCTGCCCTCTGTTTCATTCCCCCAAATAGCTGCAGTGGCTGAGGTGTCCCCAGGCTGAAGCTGAGAGCCAGTAACTTGATTGAGTTCTCCCACGTGGGTGGCAGAAACCCAATTATTTGAGCCGTCACCACTGCCTCCCAGGTCTGCATTGGCAGGAAGCTGGAGTAGGGATTGAGGAGCAGAGCTAAGACTCAAATCCAGGTACTCTGATGTGGGACCCAGGTGTCCTAACGAGTGTCTTAACTGCTAACTGAGCTAAATGCTTGCTCACTCTACCTTGCCTTTTTCTTTAGCCGTGGACCTTGGAAATCACTCTTACCCTGCTTTTGTTAAAATGTGACTTTACATTGCTGGCAGTTGTAGTGTTCTTTAGCGTTTTTAATAAAGCATAGTAACCAGTTAAACCTAGCTCTCTGTATTGTAGTTTAAATTATCCATCTTGTAGCAAAATTTATGAATATTGTATGAGAAAATGGTTTATGAAAAACGAATTCATGACCAGTGCTCTCATTCCAAAAAATAATTCTTCTTTTACCTTTTCTCATCTTCTTTACTCCTTTCTGTCCCATCACTGTAAAGGTATAAGTCGCAGACTCACAGCGTGTGTCTTGGAATAGGCAGAGACCAACATGAAAATAGAGAGAATGCTCATATTTATTAAGCAGGTTCTTCATTCTGTACAACACCTCAGTGAAACCCACGGTGCTATGCCTGATTTATACATGAGAAAGTTGAGTCCCAGAGAGGCTAAATAATTTAGCTACAGATATACAGGATCCTGATTCACAGGCATTTTAAATCCATAGCCCAATGTGAATTAGTTGATCTTTTATATCAGTCATGTCATGTTTACGCTTTGAGTGCATATTTGAGAGCAATGCAGTGTCATTGCACTAAGTTATCTTCTCTTAAATTAAAAAGGGGGGGGGGTAAAAAAATCCTTAAGGAAACATCCAAATTTCAACCTGCTTTCCTTTGGAGAGAGGATTGGGGTGTCCAGCACCAGCCACCACCAATGTAAAACTGCAAGTTGTTTAAAAGATTTAAAGAAACAGAAGTGACCCCAGTATGTGCAGCAAGCCAGTATCAGAAATGCCGAATTGCCTCCTTCTAGTGTAGTCGGCATGGTCATCCTCTTAGAAGAATCCGTTTTTGGTGTTGGAGAGATTGATTAATTTTAAAAGAAGGAGCTGGAGCAAGTCCAGAGGGTGCAAGCAAAGGGAAATGCAGGGTCTGTTAGCCTGGAACAGAGGTACCAAAGGGCTGGGGGGAGGAGGATGACCACCAAGAGAAAAGGAATGAGTCTCCATCCTCCCAGAGGACTGACGGGGAACCCAGGGGTCTCAGCATCACTGTTGAGCTGATAACCCAGCTTCATGCTGCTTAGCGAGGGGGAGTGGCTGCTGCCCCTAGACAGTCCGTGCTGCCCACCTGCTGCGTTTCCCTCTTCTTTGGTTAGGTCACTGTGCCATTTCAGAAAAGAAGACCAGTGGAGCCCCTTCACACCTCTTCTGAATTATTTATTTGAATAAGAACAGTGAACAAGCCCCACTCAGCCCTGCCTCTGTTCAGCTCCTTGTCACCTTGCCAGCTGAACAACCAATGGGAACAGAACAGAATCTGTTTTAGGAAATTCAAGTAAATATTCTGCACACAACTAGAGTCTGGCTCATGTAAAATGCAAAATATTGAAGTATGCAGTTACTAATAAAATGGAATCCTTAACCAAGAAACTTTCTTAAAAAGCTATTTCTTGTGGGTTTATTTATTTAGTTGTTTTTTTGTTTGTTTGTTTGTTTTGTTTGTTTGTTTGTTTTTTTTGAAAGCCAGAGCGAAAGAGAGATCTTCCATCTAGTGGTTCACTCCTAGATGCCCACAACAGCAAGGTATGGGCCAGGCTGAAGCCAGAAGCCAGGAGCCAGGAGCCAGGAACTCAGTTCAGGTCTCCCACGTGGGTGTTAGGGACCAAGTATTTTATCCATTACCTCCTGTCTCTCAGGGTGCACATTAGCAGGAAGCTAAATTAAAAGCTGAACCAGGCATTCCGATATGGGATGCAGGCATCTTAAGCAAAGACTCAACCACTATGCCATATGCCTGCTTCTAACCAGGAAAATTGGCTTCACCATGGAATTCTCTTTAAGACATAAAACCTAGTTTTAGTCCAGATGTAGTTCATAAACACCCCATCCATCCACCTGTGTGGTCAGGTGTCAGTGTAAGGTAGACTGATCTAATTTGTCCCTTTTGGCTTCCATTGTATCAGCAGATTAGGACACCTTTGTTTTCTTGCACAGGAGATACTTCTGCAGGATTCTTAGGAATAATATAAAAAGATGCAGGTGCCTGGCATAAATAAAATGTGCCATACACATGCAGTGAGCACTCTTCAGCCTTGGAAAGGAAGGAAATTCTAACACATGTCACAGCATGGATGCACCTTTAGGAGATTATGCTAAGAGAAATAAGTCAATCACAAAAAGATAAGTACGGCCCAATTCCATTCAGTGGTTGTCGTGGCCTGGGAGAGGAGGAAGGAGGACTTGTTTAATGGTGTTTCAGTTTTGCAGGAGGAAGAGGGTTCTAGAGATTGGTGCACATAATGGGAATGTGCTTAACATCACTGCACTGAATAATTAAGCATGGCTATGACAGCACATGTTCTATTATGTGTACTTAACCGGAATTACAATGTTTTAAGAAGATATTCAAGCAACTCAGAATGCAGTTTTTTATAATAAAATGTCACAGGAGCTGGCACTGTGGCGTAATGGGCTTAGGCCTCTGCCTATGGCACTGGCATCCCATATGGGCGCTGGTTTGAATCCTAGCTGCTCCTCTTCTGATCCAGATCTCTGCTATGGCCTGGGAAAGCAGTGGAAGACGGCCCAAGTCCTTGGGCCCTTGCACCCATGTGGGAGACCCAGAAGAAGGTCCTGGCTCCTGGCTTCAGATTGGCACAGCTCTGGCCATTGTGGTCATTTGGAGAGTGAACCAGTAGAAGGAAGAGCTGTCTCTCTCTCTCTCTCTCTCTCTCTCTCTCTCTGTCTGCAACTCTTGTCTCTCAAATAAATAAAATGTTTTTTGTAAAAAGACACTAGATTGTTAAAATTTGACTTGAAGCCTTTCTCATCATGGTTCAGGTTTGAGGTAGTACAGATGAGAAACCCAAACTATTTTATTTATTTATTTATTTATTTATTTATTTATTTATTTATTTTGACAGGCAGAGTGGACAGTGAGAGAGAGAGACAGAGAGAAAGGTCTTCCTTTGCCGTTGGTTCACCCTCCAATGGCCGCCACGGCCGGCGCGCTGCGGCCGGCGCACCGCGCTGATCCAAAGGCAGGAGCCAGGAGCCAGGTGCTTTTCCTGGTCTCCCATGGGGTGCAGGGCCCAAGCACTTGGGCCATCCTCCATTGCACTCCCTGGCCACAGCAGAGAGCTGGCCTGGAAGAGGGGCAACCGGGACAGAATCCAGCGCCCCGACCGGGACTAGAATCTGGTGTGCCGGCGCCGCTAGGCGGAGGATTAGCCTAGTGAGCCGCGGCGCCGGCCCTAACCCAAACTATTTTAAAAATTTAAAATATTTGAAAGACAGAGTTACAGAGGAAGGTAAGGACAGAGAGAGAGAGAGGTCCTCCATCAACTGGCTCACTCCCCAAATGGCCACAACAGCTGGAGCTGAGCCAATCAAAGCCAGGAGCCAGAAATTTCTTTCAGGTCCCCCTTGTGGGTACAGGGGCCCAAGAACTTGGGCCATCCTCTGCTGCTTTCCCAGGTGCATTAGCAAGGAGCTGAATTGAAAGTGGAGCAGCCGGGACTCCAGCCAGCACCCATACGGGATGCCAGCACTGCAGGCCAGGGCTTTAACCCACTGTGCTTCTCGTGTGTATATTTTTAAAAAGCATTCACTCTTAAGTTTTCTGTAGTTGATTTTTTAAAAATTAGTTATTTCATTAAAATAGAAATTTTAGCAATGATCTATATATCTTTAAATTTGAAAACATAGAAGGTTTGTCACCTTCTCTGTTAAAATCCAGCATTCTTATCTCAAAGCTCCTGAACGCCCGCTTTCTTTTCACCTCACGCTTTGAAGAGTGTGTCATCTCAGGATTTTATCTTAAATAACACGAAGCTAAGTTTAACATCATCTTAACGCTTACGTGACTTTTGATGTGATGGAACACTGATGTTTCATAACCACAGTAATACCTGAAATTAACATTTCCTTTCCAAATCCCCATGTTATTTATTTGGTCAACCCTAGGTTAGAGTTGTTGTCGTCTGTGTTTCCAACTGTGTTGATGTAGTAGTATTACATTACTTACATTCACATGATAATAGTAATTTTCTTGTATTAGTATAATGGTGCTAGCAGTAGATAGAAATTTCCCCCAGCACATATAGATAGCGAAGTGAAATACCTTTTTTCCATGTCTGTTAACAAAGTGCAGAACAGATTTCTTATTTGAGTTGCCCAAATCATGTGTATTTAGATTGTTCATGGATTTTAGCATTAGCTGAGATACAGTAAAACCTATATTCTAATTCCCAGATCTAGAGGTCCTTAACATTTTTGTGGCATTTTTTTCACCACTATGTGCTTATTCAAACTTCTGCTAGTGTAGTGTAAGTTAGCAGGAACTGGAGGGTGTTTGTGACGGACAAGCGCAGTGGCCCACACCACGCTGATGGCTGTGCTCCTGGGTGATTCCCTGTGGATCTGAGGCACTTCCTTTGTCTACTCCAGGCTCTCTGAAGTAGCTTTTCATGTGTCACTGGTAGTGCAGAAGCCCAGTGCTTGCCAGATGGGAGCATTCGTGGGCCTCCCTCCTCCACCCTTCCTTCTCTGGTCGGGAAATAGGTGTTTACTGCACAACTCTTGAAGCTGTTCTTTGTGTTTGAGTTTAGTAAGAAATTGTTGGGAGAGGGGAGCTGTGTCCCCTGGAAACCTCGTCTACGGTTCCAGTGGAGCAGGAAAGTAGAGTCCGCGTGGTTCTTGGGGATCCACTGGTTCCGGCACCCTGAGTTGACAGATGGCCGTAGGCTGATGCTTACCTGTCCACGGTGAGGCTGCCGGAACTGGCCCTCCTCGCCATCCCGCTGCGAGGCCCATCCTGAGCAGGCCACCTGCCTGCTTCTTTGCCTGCTCTCGTCCCCTCCTCCTCTGCTCAGGTCTTTCAGATCAGACCTCCCACCTTCCCCACCGTAGGCCAGGGAGGGACCAGAGCAGGCACTGGCGTTTGTTGAGTCTGCCCTTTGCCAGGCTTCATAACGTGTGCTCTTTTGTTTTGTTTTCTCATTTATTTCTCACAATAACCTGTTTTATAATTCAGGAACCTGCTCAGAGCCACAAAACTCATAAATGGCCACAAAACTCTTAAAGATTCAAGCCTTCCTCTCTCTCCTTTCAGATCCCTTTCATTCTTTCCAAAATGCTGCTGCCTCCTCCTGGGAGGATTCAGGATCCTTCCCCACCCCTGGAAATGCTTCTGTGGGATGCCTTCAGGCCTCCTGAGGTCTCTGGGAATTCCTTGCCTTGCAGATTCTTGTAGGAAGTGTTACAGTCGGGGATTGTTGTTTGCTTATATCAGCATTCCAGCACCTAACAAATGTTGCATTGTAGTCCTCAGAAAAACACTTAGGTCAATGAATGAACAAGAGAACTCGTAACACACTTGAAACATGTCTTCTATCCACTTGGTTACTGGAGAAGGATGTGCACATGGCATTTTATTTTTAAAGATTTATTATATATTTTATTTGAAAGAGTTACAGAGAGAAGGGGAAAGACAGAAAGAGATCTTCCACCCACTGGTTCACTCCCCAAATGGCCACAACAGCCAGGGCTGGGCCAGACCAAAGCCAGGAGCCAGGGGCTTCATCCAGGTCTCCCATGTGGGTGGCAGGGGCCCAAGCACTTGAGCCATCTTCAGCTGCTTTCCCAGGCACATTAGCAGGGAGTTGGGTTGGAAGTGGAGCAGCCAGGAATTCAACCAGTGCCCATATGGGATGCCAGCATTGCAAGTGAAGGCTTTACCCACTATGTCAAAGCACCTGTCAACCCATACCCTCTGCTATGGCCTGGGAAAGCAGTAGAAGATGACCCAAGTCCCCCGTGGGAGACCCAGAAGAAGTTCCAGGCTCTTGGCTTTGGATCAAACCAGCGGATGAAAGACCTTTCTTTCTCTGCCTCTGCTTCTCTGTAACTCTGACTTTCAAATAAATAAATAAGGAATGGGATTCTTTTCATAATTACACCAATATCTACGTTACTTTATTGCCTGCCTTGTTTAGCTTGAAAGAGCCTCCTGAAGACAGGAGTAGATCAGCTGTGGATGGGATGTCTCGGGTCTGAAGAGCACTCGTGCATACCTTACCACATTTTTAAAGGAAATCAGTTGTGTCTGATGCTGTGGAAGTCGGAAACCAGGCCACCGCTCCTTTAGCATTTCATCACACGTCACTGTTTGATGTGGAGAACTGGGGACTCCTGTAAATGACCGCGAGGACGTTCGTTCATCATCTTGAATTAACAGGGATTCGTGTTAGTTTGCTGCAGTCACACAGATAAAGGAGAGTGTTCAGGCAGGGGAGTGGTTGGCACCAACCTCCTTCCCCGTCGTCATCTGTGAAGCAGCCCTGTACTTCCACATCTGGCCCTGCCCAGGTGACATCACAAGGTTCTCTTCTTCTCAAGTTGGAGTTGGTGGGTTCATAAGAAAACCGGAAGGAACCAAAAATGGTAATTTCGCAAGAGATGCAATGTCTACAAAAACACACAGGATTAAGAGTGGTGGTATAAACTCTGCTGTTGTTTAGGTAATTGACTTTGAGTTTTTTATTATGTGTCATTTCTATTTATAAATGTTAATAATTGTGGAGTATATTAATATCACAGTGATACTACTTCAGTTGCGGAACTGGTTTTTTTAAGAGGCATAGATGGAATCTTGTCAAGAAAGAGTAACATCTGTAACTGGATGGTGTAGAGTGTTCCCTGGTAAAACATGCACTTGTGGAACTGGAGGAAGCCTGGAGGTGACCTGGTTCACCCTCCATCACCTTGCAGGGGAGAAGAGGGGGCTCAGAGAAGTTGTGTCTTTAGAGGGTCAGTTGTAACAGCGGATTTTACTCCTTGAAAGACAGTTACTTACTGATGTTGCAGTGGCTGGCTGTGTGTTAAGTGAAGCTTCATGAAGTCCTTGCATTGTCTTTCTTTTAAAATATTTTCAGTGAAACATGTAAATATTGTTTTAAATGCCAGATAATACCGAAAAGTTTATAATAAAAGGTAGCATTCCCCTGTTAACCTCATGCTGTCCCTCAGAGGCAACCACTTTGATTTCGTGCTTTTGATGTTTATCTTTTTTCCCCCAAATATTGCGTTTCCTGCTGCTTCTTGAGTTTTCTGCTTATCTGTGGACTCACAGCTATGTGGCAGGGACGTTGCCCTTCATCCACATGGCTCGCGTCGTCTTCCTCCCTTGCCCTTCTTCCAGTCTTCCTCCAACTGGGTGTAGAAATGCTGTTCTCTCTGTATCTGAAATTATGTGATAAGAGGAAGGAACGTACTGTTCAGACTACTCTGGGTGAGGTTTTTGTTTTGTTTTTAATTCGGATTTCTTTAGTTTTTACCCAGTGCCCTTTTCCCGTCTCAGTTCTGGGACCTCATCAAGGATACACATCACATTTTGTCATCCTGTCTCCTTGGGCACCTCGAGTCTGCGATGGTTTCTCAGGCCTCCTGCTCGAGGAGTACAGACCAGCAGTTCTGTAAAATGTTCTTTCATTTGAGCTTGTCAGTGGTTTTCTAATGGTTAAACTGGGGTTGTGGGTTTGGGGATGGAAGACCAGAGAGGTGAATCAGGAGTTCGTGCTGTAGACAGGACTCCTCTCTTTGGGGGAAACCTTCATCGCCTGGCTCAGGCGGTGTCTGAACTCCCCACCGTGTTCTTTTCCCCCTCTCTGTTCTGGGCTCTGAAAGGAAGTCACTGCAGTTGGCCTCTTCCTCCGCCTGCAGGTTCTCCTCCACAGGTCAGCCAACCGTGATGGAAAATGTTGAGAGGAACTGAACATTTGCAGGTGGTTCTTATTGTCATTGTTGCCTAAACAATAGATAGAACAACTGTCGTCATTAAGTGTACAAGTGACCTAGAGATGAGGTGGAGGATGTGTCTGGGTTGTAGCACATGCTGTGGCGTTTCACAGGTGTGAGAGGACTCGAGCATCTTCAGATCCTGGTGCCTGCAGTGGGTTCTGACTAATCCCCGCAAATACCTAGCACCCAGCACCTTATGGGTGGGCTGTTGCCCACCTCCTTTAGGACGGGTATCTACACAAACTATTGAGAATTCTTCTGGGTGAGACATTTGGCTCTTCCCCCTTCTCATTTAACATTTATTCAACCATTTATCTATATTATATAAGTTCTTTATAGAGAAATAAAACATTTTTCTCACTGGTTTCTAATGTTTTCAGTTGCAGTGTACTAAGATAAGCTTTTGCTCTTTTATTTCATTTCTTTATTTTTAATATACAGTAAGAAAATTTGTAATTTTTTGACAAAAATTGCTGAAGGTCACAGGAAAATCAATGTTTCCTGTTGATCATTAAGATAGCTTTGAGGAACCAGTGTTGTGGCATAGTAGGTTAAGCCACCACCTGCGACTCTGGCTGCTCTACTTCCGGTCCAGCTCCCTGCTAATACTCCTGGGAAAGCAGTGAAAGATGGCTCAGGTAATTGGGATCCTGCCACCCACATGGGAGACCCTGCCATTTGGGGTGTACAGCTGGTGGAAGATATTCTGTCTGTCTGTCTGTCTGTCTGTCTCTCTTCCTTTCTCTGTAACTCTGCCTTTCATGTAAAATAAATAAAATCTTTAAAAAAGAAAAAAGATGGCTTTGCACCGTGTCTGCTTGTCCAGACACTTTGATGATCCTGCCCTGCGTGCAAAACAGGGTTGGAATGTCCTGGGCCCAGGCTTTGTCTCCGTTTGCTCTGAGCTCCTTTTTCCTGTCTGTGTATTGATTTCCTTGGGTTTTCACCCCTCTTGTTGGAGGCTTTCTTCCCAGACCAGGCTCCGGCATCCATTAGTAAGACTGAACTGAAGCTCCTCCGTGGTTATATTTTGTAAGGTGAGGAGTAAGGGGCTGGCTTAGTAATTATGTATCTTTTCTGAGGCTTTTCAGCGTATTTATGACCTAGGATTTTTATGTCTATGCTTAAAATGAGGTCACAAAGATTTTCTCACATGATTTCTAGAAGTTTATGGTTTTTAGTATTATGCTTAGGTACATGATCTATTTCAAGTTAACTGTGTATAGTATGAGGTATGGGTACAAGTTCATCTTTTGCATACAGATGTCCAGTTCTAGTGGTTTTTCTTCTCTGTTGAATTATCTTGACTCCTCTGTCAACAACCACTTGGATGTATCTGTGGAGCTGCTCCTGAACTTGGCTTTACTCTGTTGATCTAAATGTCTGTCTGTCACCAGTACCACTCTTTTTTTTTTTTTTTTAAAGATTTATTTACTTATTTAAAAGGCAGAGTTATAGCGACAGAGCGATAGAGAGATCCGTCCTCTGGTTCACTCCCCAAGTGACTGCAACAGCCAGGCCAAAGCCAGAAGCCAGGAGTTTCATCTGGGTATATCAGGTAGGAGGCAGGGGCCCAAGCGCTCGGGCCATCTTCCATTGCCTTCCCATGAGCGTTAACAAGGAACTGGATCAGAAATAGAGTAGCCAGGATTTGAACTGACACCCATAAGGGATGCCAGCGTCACAGGTAGTGTCTTAACCAGCTATGTCACAACACAGGCCCTAGTAACATTGTGTCTTGATTAACTTTATAGTGAGTATAGAAATCAGGTAATATATCCTTCAATTTTATTTTTTTAAAAGCATTTAGATTCGTTCTGAGTCCTTCACTTTTCCACAAAATTGTTAGCTTGTCAATTTCTACAAAAAGCCTGCTAGCTCTTTGATTGGCATTGTGTTATATCTGTAGATCATTTTGGGGAGAATTAACGTCTTAATTATATTGAGTCTTGCAACCCATGAACATAGTGTACCTTTTCATTTATTTAGACTTTCTAGGATTTCTCTTTCAGTGTATTACAGTTTTCAGTATACAGAGTTAGCATGTACTTTATTAGAGTTACCTGAAAGTATTTTGCCTTTTGATGCTATTTTTTTTTTTTTTTTTTGACAGGCAGAGTGGACAGTGAGAGAGAGAGACAGAGAGAAAGGTCTTCCTTTGCCGTTGGTTCACCCTCCAATGGCCGCCGTGGCCGGCGCGCTGCAGCCAGCGCACCGCGCTGATCCGATGACAGGAGCCAGGAGCCAGGTGCTTCTCCTGGTCTCCTATGGGGTGCAGGGCCCAAGCACCTGGGCCATCCTCCACTGCACTCCCTGGCCACAGCAGAGGGCTGGCCTGGAAGAGGGGCAACCGGGACAGAATCCGGCGCCCCGACCGGGACTAGAACCTGGTGTGCCGGCGCCGCAAGGCGGAGGATTAGCCTAGTGAGCCGCGGCGCCGGCCTTTTGATGCTATTTTAAGTCATGGTTCAATTCCTAGTCATTTGTTGCTAAGGTGAACAAATAAAACTGATTTTTTTCTTTTGACCTTGTGTCCTTGGATCTTACTAAATTTACTTATTTGTTCATTTTTTGTACATTATTTGGTACTTTGTGTTTAGACAGTGAGATCTACAAATAAAAGCAATTGTATTTTTACTTCCCCAATGGACAGTTTGAATCATACTTCTTTTTTAAAAAAGATTTATTTATTTATTTGAAAGGCAGAGCTACAGAGAGGCAGAGAGAGAGAAAGAGATCGTGAATCCAGTGGTTCACTCCCCAGTGGCCACAACGGCCGGAGCTGGGCCAATCCAAAGTAGGAGCTAGGAGCTTTCTCTGGGCCTCCCACATGGGTGCGAGTGCCCAAGGATTTGGGCCATCTCCCACTGCTTTCCCAGGCCATAGCAGAGAGCTGGATCAGAAGTAGAACAGCCAGTGCCCATATGGGATGCCAGCACTGCAGGCAGCAGCTTTAACCATTATACCACAGCACCAGCTCCTGAATTTATTTTTTTCTCTTGCCTTACTGCACTGGCTAAGGACTCTAGTATAGTGTTCAGTAGAAGTTATGAGAGCTGATATGTTTTGTCTAATTCCTGATCTTAGAAGGGATGCTTTTCAGTCTTTGATTTTTTGCATTACCTGTAAGGATGTGGTTTTTCAAGAGCCTAATTTTCTGATTTGCAACTTGGGGATATAATTCGTACTGCTGGTGCCACAGGTGCAGCATGGCAGAAGGAAGCTGGAGGTCACACTTGTTAATGTGTGGACAGCTGCTTGCCCTTACTCCCACCACTGGGTCATGCGCCTCTGAGACGATGGCTTCCACAAGAAGATCCCTCTCTCCACCTCCTGCTGGCCTGGGGGATGCAGGTCCCCTCGCTCCCCAGAGATGTGCATGATAGGGATCCTGTTGACTTAGCCCCAGTCCTTATCACCTGTTCATTTCAGGAATCCGGGGCCTGTGTTTGAACTTCGCAGGGCTGTGGCAGGTGAATCAGCCTCTTAGATTTCTGTTTTCTCCCCTATACAGAGTTCTTTGGCTTTCCTCTCCCTGCTTTTCTCCTCCAAGGAGAGCTGACCCCACCCTTGGTGCTGCCTCTCCATTCGGTTTGCATCAGGAGGTTCTATCCCCCTCTGCAGACGATCGGTGTGGACATTCAGTCATGTCCACCTGGAAATTTTTACAAAGTGGTCTATTTCTGAAACAGTTGAGCTTTTCATTTTGGAAGGGAGGGGACTTTCTTTTCCTCTTATAACTTTGATTAGTGAGTCCTTTCATCAAAGTCATAGGTGAATTTTAATTCAAAAGTAAATTTTGTCTTCAGCTCTGAAATTTCAGATGTTCTGAATTTAGCTCCAACTAATGTTCTTAATTTAGATTGAATGTTGTTCTTAATTTAGGAATTAATATTAAAATAGTATATTTCATATTTATCATCAGCTAATCTAATCTAATGGTTTAAGATAGTTAAGCCAGATTCTTGTGAAAAGTATTTCTAATTGAATGCCATTGATTCTTTATAACCAGGAACCAGTTTTTCTCTTAGTTAGGCCAATCTCATAATCACAAATCTTTATGCCTGTGGCTAGGCATGTGATTCACACTCAATATCCACTTTCTCCCTCTCTCTGAGCACACACTCCCATTCCACCAGCGATGTCCTTTATTGCTGGGTGGCTGTCGTGCAGACATGCCTCATTTAGTGTTACCTTTGTTCCTCAACCCCTGGTTTAGCAACCCTCACCGCGGGCAGCTCCTCAGTTGGGCATAGGCTGTCTATCATCCTCCCCTCCCACCCAGACTGTGCCCCAGACACACAGAGACAGCCACGCTTGTGGAATTTGAATTCAGCGTTAGTTTGCAAGTACAAGAAGGTGTTTGCTGGCTCTCACCCAGATTCCCCAGCTCGTTTAGCTGGGTGCGGTGGTTTCCACAGTGGGACATTCCTTCGTTCCTATGGCTACAGCAAGTAGGGAATGTGCCTTTGTCCAGTTGGCTGGGAAGCCGTCTGTGCACCAGAATGTAAACCGAGCTATTATTTATATTAATGATAACAAG
This sequence comes from Oryctolagus cuniculus, assembly GCF_964237555.1. Taxonomy (NCBI): domain Eukaryota; kingdom Metazoa; phylum Chordata; class Mammalia; order Lagomorpha; family Leporidae; genus Oryctolagus; species Oryctolagus cuniculus. The sequence continues at coordinate 22,667,374 of NC_091450.1, forward strand.
GGCAAAATAAGCAGTTCCGGTGTTTGCCACTTGCCTTACTGTTTTGGGGGGACAGCGTTCACTTATTTCATCCCTGCCACAAGCCTTGGCCGAGGACTCGCTCTCCGCCAGGCTCTGCAGGACTAGGCATCTAAGACCTTGCTGTTGTGGAACTTAGATCCGGGTGGCAGAGAAGGAAGAAATACATTAGAAGCACAGGCGCACGTGAGGAGGAGGAGGAGGAGAACACAGCAGAGTAGAGGGCTGAGTGCTGCAGGGTGAGGGGCTGCTAAGGTCCTGGGGATGGGTGTCAAGGAGAGCCTGCCTCTCTTCTTCTTTCCCATCCTCTCCCCTCCCTCCCTCCCTGCCCTGCCCTGCCCTGCCCTCCCCTCCCCTCCCTTCCAGGGCCCCAGCACCTGGGCCATCTTCCACTCCCTTCACAAGCCAATGGGCAGGAACTTGGTTTGGAAATGGAGCAACCAGGACTTGCCCCAGCATTCCAGTGTGAGATGCCGGCATTGCAAGCAGTGGCTTAACCCAGTGCGCCACAATGCCAGTATCCCCTTCCTGACATGTTATTTCAAAGCATGAGAAAAATCACCTGACAAATCAGGAGAAGGGGCAAAATGTATAAGAATTAAGGTTTTAACAGTCAACCTGTACATTATTAATTCAAAGAAATTCACTGGTGCCAAGAAAGACAAGAGCACAGCCAGTGACAGTCAGAGGTGAGTGTCAGCGTTCCCAGACCAGGACAGGAACATTTAGGAGCGGAAGGGCTGCGGTCACACCAGTCAGTCTTGGCTTGTCACTGTCACCAGGTTAGAGGTGTGTATTCCTGGCCCTGTCTGCTCTAACAGGGGCTTGTTCTTACCATTGCAAATGTGTTAAGCTAAGCACATTGGTATTCTTTATACCGATCCAGCAAATCTTGTTTCAAGAAATAATAAGTTTTGGGGGAAGCCCTTAAATTGAGTTTTGAAAGGTGATTCTCTCTAGTGCTGTTAACCTTGCTGAGATAGCTGAATGTTACATTATCTTCACTGAATCCGATAAAGTTGACTGGTGTTTTCCAGTGTCTTCATATTTGACATTGTTTATAGCTTTTATGCAGGATATTTTTTTCTTAAGAAAAAAGTTACAGAGAGACAGAAAGAGAGAGAACTCTTCCATCCGCTGGATCTCACCCCAAATGGACAGCTCCAAACAGGCCTTTAAAAAGAGGAGCAGGGGCCAGCACTGTGGCTCCACAGGTTAGTCATGGCCTGCAGCACCAGCATCCCACATGGGTGCTGGTGTGAGTCCCAGCTGCTCCATTTCCAGTCCAGCTCCCTGCTAACAAACCTGGAAAAGCAGCAGAGAATGGCCCAAGTCCTTAAGGCCTCTGCACCCAGAAGGGAGACCCAAAAGAAGTTCCTAGTTCCTGCCTTCAGCCTGACCCAGTCCTGGCTGTTGTGGCCATTTAGGCAGTGAACCAATAGATGGAAGATCTCTCCGTTGCTCCTTCTCTCTGTCCAGCTCTGCCTTTCAAATAAATAAATGGATCTTTCAAGCTCAGAGAGCTTCAGCTACGTCGTTCCTTGAAAGGACAGTGCGTGACTATGGCTGTGTCCTTGTTGCCTAAGCATAGGGAGATCTTGAGAACTTGTCATAATACCAAGGTGTTTGCCTTTATCATTCTTTCCCAAAAAGTGTGCAGAGACTGCAAGGTATGTGATGATGTGAATGACTAGTACCATGATCCATGCACCTTCAGTCTCATGCAGTTATTTTAAAAATCCCGTAGTTTTCCTTGTGCTTAAACACAAACATAAGTACTTTTGTCATTTTGTGCAGTGTGGTAAGTTTTTTTCCCCAAATTTCCAAAGATTAAAATTTTAGACTTTAGGAACTTTATTCTAAAATAAGGGTATATTTTTCTTGGATTACTGGCTTTAATAAAAAACTTGTGCAATCAAAAATAAATCTTTAAAAAAAATGAGGAGTGGAGACAAGATATTTCTACAAATACTTCAAGGAAGGTATACAAATGATCAGTAGACAGTTGAGAGTTTCCTGTAAAGCTAAGCATATATTATAAATGTATGTTTACACAACATCCAGAGATTCTTAGTATTTATCCTGGAGAAACAGAAAGTTAAATTCACAGCAAAGCTGTACACAAATGTTCATAACATTGTCATTTGTAATAACAAAAAATTGGAAGCATCCCGAATATCTGTCAACTGGTAAATGAATAAACAAATTGTGCTGTAGCTGTTCTGTGAAACACCATTTACTGACATGAGATGTCAGTACTTCCAGCAATGTGGCTGGCTCTCTCTATATTATGCTAAGTAAAAAAAAGCAATCATAAAAGAATAACACTGTGTGATTCCATTCATCCGAGCTTCTAGAAAAGGCACAACTGGAAGGACCACAAGCAGACTGGGGGTTGCTGGGACATGAATGAAATGCACAGTGGCACAGCAATCTTTTTAGGGGGTGAGGAACTGTTCTGTATCTTGATGGTCATAATGGTTACCTGCTCATATACAACTCCGAAAGTTAACCAAATTTAAAATGAGTGAAGTTCATTGTGTGTAAGTAATACCAACATTTCATGAGGCAAACCACATTTTTTTCTGTTGTTTTACAGAAAAGAGTATCGTAGGAGTTTGTAAATATGACCTTGCTATAAGCAAGCACTTTTTCCAAAAGGAAAAAATTGATATAGATGTTCACCCTTGCAGAATTTGATTGGTAGCTGACAGTAACATTTAGGTTTAATGTTCAATTTTGACATACCAAGTTGTGTCTGTAACATTTTATTTTTCAGTTCATCACGACTTCTTACAGTGGACTTAACTGTGCACTTCGTTTTGATTATAAGCTAGCTCTCCTGTGTGTTATAACTGCATGCAAAATGAGCTGCTACTGATGGAAGATTGCTTTACCTGACTCTCACTTTAATTTTTGATGTTTAGAATCAGTTTATAAAAGAAGACCTTATCAACATCCATGTATTGGGTGTGTCTTTACACACACACACATACTACCTTCAAAATGTGTAAGAAATCACATTCGTAAAGGCAGCATTAAATGTATATCTGATTTTTATAAAATAAAAACTAGTTTTGATCCAAAACCGTTTTAATTAAATTATGTGAGATGAAATCAGAACTTTTATTTTGATTAGCAGGTGGCAGTTAAGAAAATTTTGTTAGTGCAGGTGTTACATACATGTGCATATACTTGTACATATATACATGTATGTGAAAACATACAACATGCATAATTACATACCTATCTGAGGAATTTCTCACGCAGTAGAAATAACCCTTCCTGGAACGCTGATGATTTTTATTTGGGAGCACAAACTGCAGATTAGAAACTAAGATACGTGTCATAAATTACTTGAGAGTGTGTTTCTGAAAATGCCTTGTGAGCTTCAAAGTTATACAAAAAAGCCTTTCCAGAGGTAGCTGTAGCATAGTCCCTTCTGCATGGTAGACACTCAGACATCTGTGGAGAGGAGCATTACAAATGCCTGGGCCTTGTTGGCCAAAATACCATCATAACCTGCGGGTGAGATTAAAAAAAAATTCTAGCAAGTGCCTAGAAAATCATTTGCAGTTGATGCTAAAATTAAAACAGTTAATCCCTATAGCTGTAGAATGTCCACCTACTACTGAAGTAGGAGTTTTGACAAAAGCATTCCCCTAGAAAGTCACCGGACAGTGACATCGCTCTAGAAAGTTCCCTCATGTTCCACCCGTCAGTCCCTGTTTACCCTCCCACCCCCAGCAGTCTTCTGAATTTTTTTCCTCGTAGATTAGTTTAGCTTTTCCTGGAGTTTCCTACGAATGGGGTTGTGAAATACCCACTCTCTTCTATGAAGGCTTCGTCTACTTCCCAGGACAGTTTTGAGGTTCATCCATGTTGTTGGATATATCGGTCATTCTTAATTTTTTTTTAAAGATTTAGTTTATTTATTTGAAAGGCAGAGTTACAGAGGCAGAGGCAAAGAGAGAAAGAGAGAGAGAGAGAGGTCTTCCATCTGATGGTTCACTCCCCAGATGGCTGCAATGGCTGAAGCTGTGCTGATCCGAAGCCAGGAGCCTCTTCCAGGTCTCCCATGCAGGTGCAGGGGCCCTAGGTCTTGGGCCATCCCCTACTGCTTTTTCAGGCCATAGCAGAGAGCTGGGTCAGAAGCAGCTGGGACTCAAACCAGCGCCCATATGGGATGCCAGCACCGCAGGCAGTGGCCTCACCCACTACACCACAGTGCTGGCCCCTCATTCTTAAGACTTGTATTTCATTGTGTGAATATACCCCAGTTTGTCCAGTCTCCCGTTGGTGGCACTGTTCACAGTCTTTGTTTATTGTAAATAATGATGAATTAGTGAAAGGCTCCTTGAGACAGATGAGCAGAATTAAGGAGGGGAAGAACACTAACCAGCACGGGAGGGTATCCTCAGGGGAGCATGGCTCTGGAGCAGGTAGAGGTAGGTGGTGATGGGTGAGTGTAAACAGTAACATGGAGACGGGAGGTGCAGTTTGTAAACCCTCTGATAGCACAGTGGACACAGGGAAGAGGGTGTGTAATGGAATCATTAAGGCAGACCTCTGTTGTCTGTGCAGGCCAAGGCCTTGGGGAGGAGGTGATTGGTTAGGAAAGTGGATTAGGACCAGGTGTCAGAGGATCCCGGGTCCCGGACTGAACAGTTTAAATTGGGCTTGGAAGTGGGAAGCCATGGAAGCTTTTGAGCTGAGAGCACCTTGATGAAATCTTCGCTTTGGAAGAACGTTAGTAACATTGTAAGGAATGAACTTGAAGGAGGCCCCTGCCAACTGGGATCCAGTTGTGAGAGTCTAGGGGCAAGGGAGGGCCTGTGGTGGCAGCAGGTGGGGAAAGAGCTGGCCTGTTGCAGACAGGACGCCGACTCCGAGAAGGGGAGCCTGGGCAGCTGGAAGGAGATGGCATTTATCAAGTGAATCGTTGTTAGGGGTTGTGACGGCTTCTGCAGCCTTGTTTTAGCAGGTGGGTGGGTGTTTATTGTCACGTACAATGCACACACGTCAGTCTGCATTGTGTCACAGTGGGTATTTGAAGCTGCTCTTGAGTGGTTTGCTTTTTCTCATTTATTCCACATCATGCTTCCCAGATATTTGAAACTTTAAAAAAAGAAAATCACACAGTACTGCGAAGAACACCCATTTACTGTTGGGTCCAGATTCACCTGTCACCATTTTCCACTTGGAGGGTCTGCCTCTGCAGTGGAAGATGCGGTCTATGACCGTGTATTGCGTCTGGCTTTCCTGCTCTTCAGATCTTCTTGGGGTGATAACAGTGTTCGAGAGTGCAGCTCCCCAAACCCCGAACAGCTTTCATTTGAGTTTGCTGTTCTTCTTCGAGGTTGGAATCGGGTGGTAGAGTCTGACTGCATCAGCGGAGCTGTGTCCTTCCCAGTGTGTCAGTCTGTGGAGAGGCGCTCGAAGACCCTGCAGATCTCGTGCTCTTCGGCAGAGTGTTTCCCCAGATTCAGCCTCTCTTGGTGGTTTTTGCCTCCTCCTGTCTTCGCATGGTCATGGATTTGCCACCTCCATTCCTCTCCACCTTGACCATTTCACAGTCACACTCAGTGTGGCAGAGGGCTTGCTCTCCTCACCCCCTCCCCTTCCTCCTTCCTTCCCTTCCCCCCCACTGCCACTATACATATTCATGTACTCATGGATTCCAATTTTTCCCAGTGGTTTAGAGTTTTACTGCCCCTTAATTATTTTGTTGTTAAAATTGCCCTAGATTTGGCCAATGACAGCCATTTCGAGCTGGTTTCTATGGCCCTGTGACATGCTCTGTCATTTCTTGAGTAATCTTGTACTTTATAAGACGTTTTAGGCTCATTTAAACTTTCCTGCTGAAACCCTGGGGTCAGCCAGTCCATTGAGGAGCCCTGGTTCCTTTTGGTATGGATGGTGTTAGAGTCTAAGACGTGGGCACTGGATTGCTCATCACTCTGGAGTGCCTTCACTTCAGGTCCTGTAGTGGACAGAGCTGGGAGATGTGTGCATGGACACACACACACAAACACCTGGGTGTGTACACACTGTTGTGTGTGTGCATGTACAAACATGAGCACTTGCACACATGCTGATTATAGCAACCCCAGGCACAATCCTTACCTCTAATTCCAGTCCATCCCCACAGGATCTTGCCTTTCCTCTGTCCATATTTGTACGCCCGTCTTCCAGTGACATTACCACATTTAGCTCCGTCCTGTAATGCATCTAAGCGTTTCTGTTGTCACTCTGCTCTTTCTGCTGTGGAAGCAAAGCTACTGAAGTGGGTGCAGTTCCCTCTCTCCCATTCCCCACTCAAGATTGGAAATACCAGGTTCATAAGTTCCACCTGGTTTTGCAGCTTTTTAAGTTGGAAGTCCTTTTCAGTTCTTTGAGGTCTTTGTTCTTTTTTGTGACTGTGTAGTACTTCATTGATTGTGTGTACCATAAAGAGTCACAGAGTTTACTGCATGTCGACAATGAAGCAGTTTGCTATGATTTACAATTACAATGTATGCTTTTAACGAATGACATCCCTATGTAATTTGCTTCTGTTGGAAGTGTACCTTCCAAATTATCAGAAGTATTACTGCTAGTTCAAAGAGTAAATGTGTATGTAGTTTGTCACATGTTACCACTTCCCCTCCCTAAGAGTGAGTTGTACTACTATTTTACATTCTCACCAGCAATGTGTGGGAGTGCCCATCTCCTCTGTCTCACTAACAGAGTGGGTTATCAAGCCTTTGCATATTTTTGTCAGTCTAGTAGGTGAGAAGCTATATTTCAGTGTTGTTTTGTTTTGTTTTATGAATGGAGTTGAACTTCTTTTCGTGCATTTAAGGAATGTGTGTGTGTGTGTGTGTGTGTAGTGAGTTGTTTAGATATAGCTTTCTTGTTTTTCAGTAGGATTTTTGGTCCTTCTTTTTAATTTTCAGTTATTTATATGTTAGAGAACTTAACCTTCTATCTATGATGTTTGTTGCACATATTTTCTCCTGTTTGTTATTTGTTCTTTTTTGACTTTGCACATTTTTATTGCCATGCAAAAGATTTTTACATTCATGAAGTTACATTTATAAATACTTCATTGTATCTGGATTGTAAGTCACAGTAATAAAACCTTTTTCTATGAACCTAAGATTTGGAGAAATTCACTCAGCTCTTCTAGTGCTTGTATAGTTGTCATTTTCTTCACAGAAACCAGGCCTATTGGGCATTTGTCTTTTGTGTGGTGTAAGCAATGGGTCTGATTTTATGCTCTTCCACTTGGCCCAACACCATTTTTAAAGTCCATCTTTGGAGCTGATGTTGTGGCGCAGTAGGTAAACTGCTACCTGTGATACCAGCATCCCCTGTGGGCGCAAGTTGGTGTCCTGGTTGCTCCATTTCCAATCCAGCTCCCTGCTAATAGCCTGGGAAAGCAGTGAAAGATGGCTAAAGTGTTTGGGCCCCTGCCACCCACATGCAAGACCCAGTTGAAGCTCCTGGCTCCTGGCTTCAGCCTGGTTCAGTCCTGGCCGTTGCAGTCACTTGGGAGTGAACCAGCAGATGAAAGATCTCGCCATCTATCTGTCTCTCCTTCTCTCTCTGTAATTCTGACTTAAATCTTTGGAAAAAAAAAAAAAAAAAGGAAGTCCATCTTTGCCCTAAAATTTGAGGAACACTTTTATCATACACAAAATTTATACATTTAGTGGGGACTGTTTATGGACTTTATATTTCACTAAGTATTTTTGAAAATTTATTTTATTTGTTTAAAAGAGTTACAGAGAGAGGTAGAGACAGAGAGAGAGGTCCTCCGTACGCTGGTTCACTCCCCAGACGGCTGCAACAGCTGGAGCTACGCTGATCCGGAGCCAGGAGCTTCCCCTGGATCTCCCACATGGGTGCAGGGGCCCAAGAACCTGGGTCATCTTTTATTGCTTTCCTAGGCCATAGCAGAGAGCCGGATCAGAAGAGGAGCAGCCAGGACTAGAACTGGTGCCCATATGGGATGCCGGCGCTTCAGGCCAGGGCTTTAACCCACTGTGCCACAGCACCAGCCCCTCGCTAAGTATTTTTAATACCAGTGGTTCCGCTAGAGTTTGCAGTAAATGTTTACATCTCCGAAGCAAGCAGGTTCCAGAATTTTTAGTACAGAAGAGTTTTGGGGCCTCTTCCCCTTTTGTATTGGAACAATGAGTTCTTGTTTTCTTACTTAAACAAGGGCGTTACAAAAAGTTCATGGAAAAATGAAATTAAGAAATAAGTTTAGGAGCCAGGCATTGTGGTACATCCTATATTGGAGTGCGAGTTCAAGGTCCAGAAGCTATGTTTCCAGTCCATCTTCCAGCTGACATGCTGGGAAGGCAGCAAGTAATTGTCCTAGTGCTTGGGTTCCTGCCACCAGTGTGGGAGAACCAGAGGGAGTTCTGGCTTCTGGCTTCAGCATGGCTCATCCTGTTGGGAGCACTTGGGCAGTGAACCAGCAGATAGAAAATACCTCTCACTCTCCCTCCCCGTCACTTTGCCTTTCAAATAAATAAATAATTTTTGAAATGAGTTCAGGGTGGGCTTTTGGCCCAGCAGTTAGGTCACCGCCTGTAACACCTGCATCCCATGTCAGAATGCCTGGGTTCTGGTACTGTCTCCACTCCTGATCCCAGATTCCTGCTGATGTGCACCCTGCAAGGCTCAGGTGTGGGTTCCCGACACCCACACAGGAGACCCAGATTGCGCTCCCAACTCCTGCCTTCAGCCCAGCCCAGTGCTGGCTGTTGGAGGCATTTTTGGAGTGAACCAGCAGATGGGGGTGGGGGGGGTGTCTCTGTCTCTCTGCCTTTTCAAATAATTAAAACAAACATTTTTTAAAAATAGCTTGATATATTTTGGTGCAAAAAAAACTTTTGAAAGCACATAATATAATATGTGTTTTCCATGAGTTTTTGAAGACCCTGCATACTTTCAGAATTTTTTAAACTTTTTGAAATCAGCCAAACTGTTTCCAAGCCTTAAAAAAAAAATTTTTTTTTTAGGTGGCCTGAATTACAGTGTCACTGCTTGTGACACTGGTGTCCCATATCAGAGATCAGAGTGCCAGTCAAGTTCCAGTTACTGTGCTTCTAATCCAGCTCCCTGCTACTGTGCCTGGGAAAGCAATGGGAAATCGCCCAAGTACTTGGGCCCCTGCCACCCATGTAGGAGACCTGAATGAAGTTCTTGGCTTCTGGCTTTGGCCTAGCCCAGACCTGACAGTTGTAGCCACTTTGGAAGTGGATCAATGGATGGATAGATCTTGAGATCTCTGTGTGTGTGTGTGTGTGTGTGTCAGAGCAAGAGAGAGAAGGGAAGGGAGAGAGACATTCTGCTTTTCAACTAACTAAATAAATTTTTCTAAAAAAAAAAAAAAAAAAAAAACACACACCATTTTGAAGGTATTAGCAGTTTTTAACCAGTGACTTTCACATGGATTTTTAAGTTTCCCCAAAACATTGCCATAGGTATCTTCCCTGTTCTCATGGCCGTTCGGTAACAAGAGGAGTTTCTAAAAGCTCTACTCACAGATGTAAGAAAGAAGACACTTGGAAGGCTAGCCAGCCCGTCTTCGAGGCCCGGGCTCCCGTCTCTTCTGCTTCTGTGGCTTTCTGAGACCTGGCAGAACCACCAGGGGAGCAGTTGATTCTTTTCCTTCTTCACCAGCGTGAATTGTCATGTGCAGTCGTCAGGCATAGAAAAGATGCGACAGCAGGAGCTACGTGGAGGGCGCGGAGTGTTTCATTTGGAGCATTCTTAAGTGTTCGCCTTCTAGGAAGGCTAAGAGGCACGTGTTCTCTTCTTTTCTCCTCCACCGCCTTCTCTGCTCCAGTGGCCTCCCTAACACACAATGCCTTGATTTTTTTTTTTTTTTTCTGGTTTGCATAACTTGAGGGCGATGCAGGCAGTCTCCTAACCAATGCACCACAGAACCGGCCCCAGGGGGGCTATAATTTTTAGAAAATCTATTGATGGGGGCCAGCGCTGTGGTGTAGTAGGTTAAACATCTGCCTCTGATGCCAGCATCCCATATGGGCACTGGTTTGAGTCCTGGCTGCTCCACTTCCAATCCAGCTCCCTGCTGATGGCCTGGGAAAGCAGAAGATGGTCCTATATGCTTGGCCCCCTGCACCCACATGGGAGACCCAGAAGAAGCTCCTGGGTCCTGGCTTCAGATCGGCTCAGCTCTGGCCAGTGTGGCCATTTGGGGGGTGAACCAAAGGAAAACCTTTCTCTCTGTCTAACTCTGCCTGTCAAAAAAAAAAAATCTATTTATAAGACCCAGTTAGCAGAGACAGGAGACACTGGTCGTGTGGCTGTTTTTATCAAGTTATATTTCAGGAACATATTTCTTTAAGGGGAAAATTCAGGGTACATCATCTGATTTAATTCAACATGTCAAATTCTGAAGGGTTTTTAAAGTGAAACTGGGGGGGGGGGGGGCGTTGTGGTGCAGCGGGCTAAGCCAGCACCTGTGACAGCAGCATCCTGTATTAGCAACAGCTCCAGCCCTGACTGCTCCAGGTCTAGTCCAGCTCATTGCCAATGCAGCAGCAGATGGTGCAAGTGCTCGGGCCCTGCACCCACGAGGGAGACCCAGATGAAGCTCTTGTTTGTTTTTGTTGTTGTTGTTGTTGTTGTTGTTGTTGTTGTTTTGACAGGCAGAGTTAGACAGTGAGAGAGAGACAGAGAGAAAGGTCTTCCTTCCATTGGTTCACCCCCAAAATGGCCACTACAGCCAGTGCGCTGTGCCAATCCGAAGCCAGCAACCAGGTGCCTCCTCCTGGTCTCTCATGCGGGTTGGTCTGTCTGTCTGTCTCTCTCTCTCTCTAATATACACACACACATATACTCTGCCTTTCAAATAAATCTTAGAAAAAAGTGAAACCAGGTTTAACTTTAAGTAGCAAGTTGCCATTTTGGAAACAAGAGCTTTGCATGTGGGCGTGGTACACTCTTGCTGGGTTCTAGTTTTGAGCAGTGCCATAGCCGACTGGTGAGGAATCCATTCGTGTGTCTATTAGGCAGTCATGGAGTCTGTCTTCTGGTTTAATGTTATCAGAACTGTTATTCTATTATAGTACTGCTCCTATTTAGTAATACTCTTCTGTTACAGTAGCTTTACCAAAACAGAGACCGGGAATTGTCTTTACAATTTTGTTCTTAACACTAAGGGCAGCACGGAAAAGGGGGAATTCAAAGATAAGTGTATTTTCATGTCAAAAAGAACTTGAAATCATGCAGTTTTTTCAGGCTTATACGTTGTCCATGAACTTTCTGAAGTACCCTCATATCTGTGCACTAGCATAATGGAGCACTTTACCTTGAATGTTTGTCATGGGCATACTTTTACATGTTGGTTCTTAACATGGTCTCTTAATTTTTATAGGCAGCAGCTGCCTGTGTTTGCTGATTGCTGCTTGAGTGTTCATAGATTTAAGGAGTATTAAAATATTTTTATGGGCTGGCCTTGCTGTTATTCTTACCACCTTTCATGTTGCTCCACTTTTTGCATTTCAGTTTGACAGCTACCAGCACAGCAGTAAAGAGAAATCTGAGTCCTTTTCAAGGAGAAGGCGGCTCGGAGGACAGCGTGTTGGGGGAGATTTCCGACCCCGAGCAGGAGCAGTCAGATTCCTGTGCAGAATCCCTCTCAGAGGGCAGGAAAAAAGCCAAGAAATGTAAAAGGATGAAGAAGGAACTCTCGCCAGCAGGTTTGTATTGGATCTTGGCAAACCCTGGGGTTGCACACTGCTGAGCCACCCTGGAAACTCAGCACTCCGGGGCAGCGCTCTGGCACAGCTTCCCATGGTGGCAAAGCCCAGGTGGTCCGCTAGCAGATGGGGTGTTTTTAGGGTTGAGTCCATCAGAGAAATTCTGAAAAGCCTGGCTGTGGCAGCATATGGCCGGCGGGGTCTCACTGAAGACAGGCGGTCCATCGCGGTCATCTCTCTCCTGTGTGGGCGTGGCTTAGTGAGTTCCCTCATGTGTTGAATATAGCCTCAGTGTTTAAAATGTGCATTTAAATTCTCCCAGACGCCTACCCTGACACATTATTTTCAGTAGCAGAGCTTTTTCTGTTCCCAGCGAAACCCCAGGCAACCTGGATTTCTCTTCTAAGCAGAATTATATAAGAAGCCAAGGAAACAGGAAATGAACACATGTTGGGAACATACTACATGCTAGACGCTGTAGCAGGAGCGATTGGTCTCCTCACTTCGTGTCATTCTCACAGCAGCCCTGAGGGAGGGGCTCAGCCTCCCTCCTGTGGTGATGTGGCTGCCTGGCTCAGAGCGCTGGAGCAGGTGCTCACAGCTAGCACGCAGCAGAGCGGAAAGAGAAGCCAGGCCTGCAGCCGGACCCCACGTCCTGTCCACCCTATAGGCACGCTGTGGGCCATCCCAGTCCTAACTCAGCCCCTGGGACGTGGGTCCTATGTGGTGCTAGAGCAAGAGACCAGAAAGGGGCTCGCTTATCCGTCAGCAAGTCTGAGAGGCTGTCCCGTGGTGCTGAGCAACGTCCAGCCGTGGCAGGGCCAGGCAGCAGGCGGGATGGCGGAAACTGGCAGTACTCATGGAGTACTTGCTGTGTGTAAGGACCGCTCTGACTGCTCGACAGAAATTCCTTCATTCAGTTCTCTGAGGTACTCATCATTGTCCATTTTAGGACTCTGAGCTACCCACTATTGTCCTTTTATGTCCATTTTATGAGGCCCAAAGCGTACATGAATTGCCTAAGGCGGCAGGGCCCTTAATCTCCCATAAGGGAGCCAGTGCTTTGACCTGAGATTAGGGTCTGTGCACTCGGGATAGGAGTCATCCTCGTTCTCCTTTGTCCCACGTCGGGTGGTGGCAGTTGTGGTTAGCGGCGCTCACAGCCAGACCAGAGAGCAAGGCGGCAGTCCTGCTGCGGAAGCCATTCACAGCCCAGCTGACGCCTCACTCTGCTCTCACGAGTTCCTCCTGTGCGTGTGGCGTGTAGGGAATTTTCTGAATCTTACTGATATTAATGAGATCACAGAAATAGCAGAATTGTTTTATATGCTTTTCATACAATATCCTAAAGCTTAGTTTTAGCAGAAAACTTACATTCTTGTCTGAAGCCTTGACTGTCAATTTTAGCTGTCTCCTTGAACCTGGGCAGCTCCCTGGCGTGGCCTCCCTGGTTTCCCCACATTTTGGAGAAGTTTGTAACCTTGTAGCATCCTGAGTGGTTGGACATGATGGGTTGCTGGCAGTGTCTCATTGTGCGTGCTCAAGAAATATTAATTAGGAGACATTAGCCTTAGAGAGTGTGCTTGATGTGGGGGGATGGGATAGTGCTTTTCCCCGTCTGTATCCCTGTCTCTCAGTGTATGTATTACAAGGACCAGGTTTTTGGCTTTTTCCCTTCTATATTGGTGTAATGTTAAAAATACTAAAGTTAAAATATGAAATAATAGACTGCAATAATAAGTTAGTTCCTTTTATAGCTTTCATTGTTTTAAGTGAAAGCTTTCTATAAGTTATTTAGGGTTTTGGATTTATAATACTGTAATAAAGTAGGGTTTTTTTCCCCTCCCATTGACATTAAAGCTGTCACTGCTGCGAGATTTGAGCTTTAAAAAAAAAAAAAAAAAAAAAAAAAAAACCCGTAGGCTCTGTTCATCTTTGTCAGTGCGACCTAAAAAGAAAAAGAGAGAGACGTCTTGACAACGTTGAATTAAGTCAGAGAGCTTGAGAGACTTGGGCTTTCTTCTGCAGCACCGTTCTCCCAGGCAGACCTCCTGACAGTGCCAGCTGGGACATTACTGCTCCTTGTCACCTGGCTCGGACGTTGAATCCTGTTAGTATCAGCAGGATGTAGGTCAGCGTATCAGGTGCTGCCTGGTGAATCAACCAATTTTGCTTGCTCAGTTATTTAAATAAGCCCCTATAAGAGAGAGTGTACAAAGTTCAAAACCCTGTTAAGGGTCTGTGTTAAGCTCTCAGAGGCATTGGGAGTGCACCAGGAGCTGGGGCATGCATTGGCGTGTTGGGTGCACTGTGGCCACTGCGTCCCACAGGAAACGTTCTGAGGCCTTGGCCCTGAGCCCAGGTGCTTGGGAGACCCCCTTGACAGATGGCAGCACTGACGGGGCAGTGTGAACAACGTACAAGGCAGGACCCCACTGGCGGGAGTCTTCTGTCTTCCAAGGAAGAAGTAGCAGCGACAAGGACCAGGGACTACTATATGCTGTAGCAACCCTAGGACAGCTGATGCTTAACAAGTGCCCACAAAGCTGTCGTTTGCTTAGCTATGCATTTCTATATCTAAGATTCTGTGACAGTGCTGTTCCCCATTCCAGGTAACAACGTGACATAAGGAGCAAAAGAAATAACCATTTATTGGGTTTACACTGTTTAAGATGTTGTGCTAGAACAGCATTTATTATTATCTTCCCAGTCCTTACAAACACCTGGTAAGGCATAGAGGAAGCTGAGGCAGAGTCAAGGTGTATGGCAGGCATGTGGCTGGTGTGCAGAGGGCTTCTGGCTGCAAGACTCATGCCCCACACCGCCCTGCGGTGGCTGACATTTATCCGGAATGTGCGTCGTGGGAGCAGGTATTTCTTGCAGTCGTTGTAGGTCAGAAACAGTGACGAAGCTGGGCTGTCACATGACGAAGTCATTCAGTAGAAATCCAGGAGGTGGCTGCCTCCAGACCCGTGTTCTGTGTACACGTCACGTGTGCAGCAGATGCTTTCTCTCAAGTGTAGCCATTTCCGTTCCGCTTTCAGGAAGTGGATGGACAGTGCAAGTCCCCTCCTTTGTAGTTGTCCTGATTGGTGCTGCGTGGCCGTGCTGGCTCCTCTTCCTCCCAGCACGAAGGAGCATACTCCCGGTGCCGTGTGTGCTAGAATAAGCTCTGTAGGGATTGATGGATTTCCAAGGGAGACTTGTGCTTGCCGAGCATAGAGTTCCAGGGGCTGACCATTCTCTAAATACCCCTGGACAGCCCAACAGCTGGGGTGCCACAGAGGGGGAACAGAAGGAAGAGACATTGCCTCTTCATGGTTTGTGTTTTTTTACTGTAAATGGAGACGTCAATCCAGGTCATCCGCCCGCCCTAACCTTTAAAACACAGCACACGAGACCTTTAAATGTTTGCCGGGAGCCATGAGTTTTACTGGAGTCTTGACTAAGCTGCTGAACTTTTCAAGCTTAAACCCTGAGGGTTACAGTATAAAAACCTAGAGCCTACTTAGAGCAGGAATCTCCTCACACCCTCCAGGCCTCGTTAAAGTCAGAAACAAAATACACAGTCGCTGCTGTTAGTCACCTAAGAGACCGGGCTAGCCAAGTGCAGGGACCTCCCGATGAGCCTTTTAATTGTTAAATGAAAGCACGGTTTTCTGCTTGTAGGGGGCACAGGAGGCAGCCCCCAGGGGAGCTCCACCTTCTAAGTGTGGGACACCCACCCGCGTCCCTGCGCTGGTGAGCTCTCCTAGGTACAGCCCCCGGGACCGCTCCCCAAAGGAGAGTTCTATCCCCAGCATGCTGTGCAGTTTCTTAGGTTCCCTGCTGGGCTCACCTGGGGAGGGACGTCTCTTCCTTTCTGCTCCGGCCAGCTGGGCGGCCCAAGAGGCAGACGCATCACATTGTGAGTGCACTAATCTTCATGTTGTTGTTTCTGTCAATAAAAGAATAGGCTCACTGTAAGAATTTGGAAAACAGAAGAAATTTAAACACCACAGTCCTAACACTTGATACTCTATTCACAAGTATTTTTACTTTACCTATCATTTTTCTACACATTTGACATCACATACTGTATACAACTTTTATCTGTTTTTCCCCATTTTAGACATTCTTGATCAAATCATTATCATAATAGTTCATATGAAAATTTTCCTTTTTTTTGCAACATCCGTAAAACCTTCTGCAGGTCAGCTGTATTAAGAGAGAATGGGTATGAAAACCCGCCTTTGTGGGTACATGTGCATCCTGAAGAGCTGTGGCCAGTGTGTGCAGTCATATGAGGCTACTTCAGAAAGGGCAGGGGAGTGCAGTGAAATGATAAGCTTATTTTGGTCCCCCAAATTTTGGAATTCATGCATTCAAGGAGTCTTCAGAAAGTTAATGAAAAATGTGTGTTACAAAAAACCTACGTGTGGATTTCAAATTTTTTGCACCCAAATAAAATGTTTTATTTCATTTTTCATGAACTTTTAAAGTCCCCATTATAACCATCACTGTGATCAAAATATAGAGCAGTTCTGTCATTCCAGAAAATTCCCTCATGCTCCTTTTTAGGCAGCCCCTTCCTGGCAACGAATGATTTGCTTTCTGTCACTGTAATTTTGCCTTTTCCAGAGTGTTGTGTGAATGACATCAGACACAGATAGCCTTTTGAGCCTTTCTTGTAAGTGCTGTAATTGAGCGTGGTGCCTTTGGCATTCCTGCCATTGCCATCTCCATCCACTCATTTGTATTGCTGAGTGGCGTTTCCTTTTGTAGACACGTCGCTGGTTATCCGTTCCTCACATGGAGTGCGTTTAGTTTTTGGCAACTTAGAACACAGCTGCTGTAAGCATTTGTGTACAGGGTTTTGTTTCTTCTCATTTCTTTTCAGCGAGTGTCTAGGAGTGGGATCGCTGAGTCCTATGGTGATCGTGTATTTGGCTTTGTAAGAAGCTGAGACACTTTTTCAAAGGGACTGTCGGGTGCAGCGCCCTCTGCAGGCTGAGGTCCCAGTCTCTGCGCCTGTCTGTTGGCTCTCTCAGCCATCCTGGTGGGTGTGAAGTGGCGTCTCCTTGGGGCTCGGGCTTTTGTTTCCATAACGACTGCCAGTGTTGAGCGTCTTCTCGGGTGATTGTCGGCCATCCATGTCTCTCCAGTGAAGTGTCTGTTCAGATCTTCTCCCTGTCTGTTCACTGGGCTGTTTATCTCCTTCTTGCTGGGCCTTGAGGGTTCTTTATAGATTCTGGATATAAGTTCTGTTGAGTCTTTTGCAAATCTTTTCTTCTAGATTGTGCCTTTTTCTTCATTTTTGTTAGCAACATCTTTGAAGAGTTGATGTTTTAGATTTTGACAAAGTCCAGTTTATCCATTGTTTGCCTTTGGTGACATGTCTAAGAAATGTGTTCCTTACGCTGGTGGCAAAGACTTTGTCGTTTCTTTTCTCCCCCAGGTTTATATGTGACTTTTTTTTTTTTTTTTAAGATTTATTTGCTTATTTGAAAGGCAGAGCTACAGAGAGGCATAGACAGAGACAGAGAGAGAGGTCTTCCATCCTCTGGTTCTCTCCCCAGATGGCTGCAACAGCCGGAGCTGGGCCGACCTGAAGCCAGGAGCCAAGAGCTTCCTCCCACAAGGAAGTCTCCACGTGGGTGCAGGGCCATCTTCCACTGCTTTCCCAGGCCATAGCAGAGAGCTGGATTGGAAGTGGAGCAGCCAGGACGCGAACTGGTGCCCATATGGGATGCTTCCACAGCGCCAGCCCAGTATGATTTTTTTTACATTTAAGTGTACAGACCAAGTTAGTCTTCATATAGAGTGGAAGATGTGGACTAAGGCCTGCCATCGCAGGAGGTGGATGCCTGAAGTGTGTTTAAACTCGAAAACTGCTCCTCAACAAGTCTCGCACTGCGGTAGAACAGGGCTGTGCACCCCATCTCTGGAGAGCTGCCCCAGTGGCTTCGAGACTGGTCCCTCACCGCTCTGCAGCCCTCTCTGCCTGGAGAGTGCCGGGAAGAGCCTGGCAGGGACCTTCATTACCCACTCAGAGGCTCCTGAAGTTCTGGGCTCTCTGCATGTCGTTCCTGCTCAGCGCTGCAGGCTTCCTGGGAGCAGCCATGACGGCATGAGGAATAGCCAGGAAGTCCTGTGCGGTGTACAGGGTACCAGCCCCTATCGTAGGTGAGGCTCCAAGACTTGGTCCAGCCCACCCACCTCCACTTTCGCAGTCACTTCCCATGGGTGGGACGATGCACCTGACCCCACACGTGTGCCCAAGCTAAAGGCAGCTGCAGGTGACAGAGAGTACTGTGCAGTTGCCTGTAGCAGTTTTTCTCTATTTCTTCTCAACTGGTTTAATGTGTTTTTTGGTTCCCCACATTGTTGTAGCATTTACCTCTCAGTAGCTGATTGGTTACTGTGCTGTTTCTCTGTGAGTTAGCGGTCTCAGGTTTATTTCCCTTGGCTTGGATGTGGTATGAGTGCGATTGAGGTCAGGCTGGGTTCACCGTGGGCCGCCTCTGGTGGGTCGTGATTCTGGGGCGTATTTGGAAGAAATCATCTCTATCCTTTACTAACTGGCTCCCGGGATCCCTCACGCAGCTCGTCTCCTGCTCACCTTCCCATTTCAGGAGCCATCTTGCCTTGCAGTCTGATATGTTGGGAGTCCCAGGGTATGACACAGAGGCGAGACCCAGGGCAGAAAATTCAAAGTTGCCTGCTCCTGGTCTCCTCGTCCCAGCTCTCTGGATCTGGGTGTGACAGACATCAGAGGTGGGAGTGTCCTGTTGGCCGACTTTCCCTTGGTGCTCACACCGATGTCTTCAGGCAGCCCTGCTAATGCTGCTTGTCACTGTCAGTCAAGGGATTTCCTAGTAGGCCGGCCCCAGCCCCCTCCCTATCGGAGACATCATCAGAGATTTCTCTCTCTTTTTGAATCTTGGTGTTGGCAGCTGGGCAGAGGCTCTGCTGCTTGTCCCTGCCGGCTTGCCGTGCGCAGCGCCCCGTGCAGCCCCTGCAGGTCTGCCACACGCGCCCTAGGAGCACACTTCCCCGACCAGTGCGCGGTCACGGCCCAGTTGTGTGAATGAAAGCGGAAGGCTCTCACCTCAGGGTGCACCCGTAATTGAAGAGAGCGCTTCAGAAGGAGCGTCCCACCCAGCGTTGCTGGAACCAGGAACTCTGCTTCCCCTCCAGGGGTCTGCGACTCCCCTGGGCAGCACCTCACAGAGATGCCTTCCTGTGCGAGGCAGACCCCTGTCGCTGACTCCTAGCTGTGTGAGGCTGGGCGTGTCGCCCTAGCTCTGAGTTTGGCCTTGCATATTGATAGCACCGGGGTGTGCTTTTTTTGAAGATTAAGCGAATTAAGAGCCCAGCATTGTTGCTAGTAAGAAATATGGGGGTGTTTCCAAAAGTTCACAGAAAATGGAATTAAAAGTTCAATTTATTTTGGTGCAAAAATATTTTTCACAATCCATGCATACTTGAGCAGTGTGTGTTCAACAAGACAGAAATTGTAATATGCATGTCTAATTCCCATAAAATAAAGAAATCAAGGCAGTCCGAGGCGGAGGTGGAGGGAAGTGTTTTGTCCACTCCCCAGCCCCCACCCCCGTGATGGGCCTGTGGTTCGCCCTTGTTGCCCGGACAGCGTCCAGGGACAAGACCCGACTGGGGACTTCTCCCACAGGGGCCGCACAGTTGTCCACACCCACCCGTCCCAGGCTGCCTTTGCCCCGTGCTGGGCGCCCTGGCTCTGCAACCCAAGGTGCTCATGCTGTCCTTGATTCTGCTTTGTCTGTTCCCCCCAGGAAGCGTCTCGGGCAGCCCTGCCAACCTCTTTGAAGTTCCCGACACGTGGTAACCAGGACGGCACGAAGCGAGCACAGGGCTGCCGCGCAGGGGCCCGCGGCACGTTTGGAAGCCAAGCTGTACTAGTCCTGGAGAATGCGGTGCGGGAGGGGTTCAGGCCACAGGTGTCTCCTAAAGATAACAGTTTTTATTTTTGTGGCTGTGTCTCCCTTCTCCCTTTTTAATCTAAACGAAGTGTTGGCACTCACCACAGTTGCAGACTGTCACGGATGTGTACGACATTAACCAGTTAACCACTTGTGACTCCCGTGAGACCTTTGCTTCGTGAACTGCGTGTTTGAGAACCCACCCGGGGGGCGGCCTGCTGTGAGAGGTGTGAGGACAGCCCACGGCCGGGAGGCTCGCGGCGGCCTCTTCTCGGGCCCTGGTTTTGGGGGCAGCTGTGGTCCGTGGGTTCTGTGTCCCCGTTTCCCGCCAGCGCCGCCTGCAGATGAGGCGCTCAGTCCATCAACAGCAGCCCATGCAGGAGCCCTGGCCTTCACGCACTTCATTCAGATGTTTCTCATGGGCGGGGTCAAAGACTGAAGCTCTGTTCTTCCCCATAACGCCGTGTCCGCCTTCCGGTGTCTTGCCTGGTCGTCTTCTCTGTCTGTGTCTGTCTGGCTCAGGTGGCGTGTGGGAAGTCCCAACCACGCTACAGCGTGTAGCAGCCATTTCTCTGTGCAGTGACGAGACCCACACATCTGTGTCAGTACTCCTGCTTCATATAGGTCATTGTCAGATATTTACCATTTTTGTATCATGGAGATAAAAATGAAACCTGTATTTCCAGAAGATGAAATTAAAGAAATTTTCATAGGACCCTGGGCTTTTCCCTTCTTTGTAACAAGTGAACGATGTATTTGCTCCCTATACAGATATTTTCATTCTGAAGAAGCCACTCAACCTGCTGTTCCTGATTTTTTTTTTCCTCTTCTTACCTCTGCCCCCTTCTTGGGTCAGGAGCTGAGCCCTGGGGGTAAACGGCCCCACCTGAGGAATGTGAGGCACAACTGGCTGGCTGGCTGACTGGCTGCAGAGGCCAAGGACACCTCCCCCCCGGGGGGCCTCCCGTGCTTCCCTTGCCTTCCACAGTGTTAGCTCCTGGCCTTCCTTACACTTCATTTTATAAGAAGAACCAGTCGGAGAAGGCCCTGCTGCTCCATGTTGCATCCAGCTCCCTGCTAATGCACCTGGGAAAGCAGGAGAGGATGGCCCAAGTGCTTGGGCCCCTGCTACCCATGTGGGAGACCTGGATGGAGTTCTACTATTAGGGCCTTTGGAGAGTGAGCCAGAAGATAGAAGATCCTTCTCTCTGTGTCTCCCTCTCTGTCTCTCTCATTTTAACTTTCAAATAACTAATAAATCTTTAAAAAATAAAAAAGAAGGGGCAGTGTTATGGCATGAAGGGCATCCCATGTGTGAGCACCAGTTGTGGTCCTGGCTGATCAATTCCTCTGCCAATGCAGTAGGAAGGCAGCAGGAGGTGGCCCAAGTACTTGGACCCCTGCCCACCATGTGCATGACTGGATGGAGTTCCTGGCTCCTGGCTTCCACCTGGCCCAGCCTCAATCATTGGGACCATTGAGGAGTAAACCAGTGTGTAGGAGAATGGTGTGTGTGTGTGTGTGTGTATGTGTGTTCCCCTCTCTCTGTCACTCTTTCAAATAAATACAATAAATCTTTAAAAAAACAGGCGAGCTAGGTAGGTCCACTTCTCCCACCACAACCATGTATACCAGGCCTTCTTGAGCCCTCTTTGAGACATAAAACCCTAGGCTGATGCTCCTGGTATCCCGGCCCTGGGGCCCAGGGGTGCATGGTGGCAATGGCATTGTGGTTGAGAGCTGCCTGATACTTAGCCCACTGGAGGCAGGCGTAGAATTGGAGACCTCTGTTTTCCCGAATGGCCTGGTAGTCCTTTGATTGCTGACAACGGGCTGGGAGCCTGAGCACTGTGGCCCCACCCGTGTCTGTAGCTTAATCCTTGGCCCAGTACTCCCCAGCTCAATATTCGATTATGAACAGTTCCACAGAGAGATGTGGGGGAACCAGGGCAGGGAGCACCCATGCACTCACCACCTAGATTGTGCAGCTGCCATTTTGCCGGCCTCAACCGTCCATCCCTCCTCTCACTTCTTGTTGCAGTTCTGTTACGAACAGTGCAGTCCCCTCCTGAGTATGCCATGCTGTCATTAGCCCCAGTGTGACATGAGTTTATGTCTGGAGGTTTGTGGGACTAAACTTTATAGTGAATGTTCAACTAGTTTGTTGGTTAGTTGAATGATGACAAAGAAAGACAAAGACGGGGAAAGAGAGCTTCCATCTTCTGGTTCACTCTCAAATGCCCACAGTGGCCCAGCCAGGCTGGACAGGAGCCTTGAGCCGGGAACACCATCTGGGTCTCTCACATGGGTGGTGGGAACCCGATTACGTGAGCCGTCATCACCTGCTGCCGTCCCAGGCCAGGGTGCACATCAGCAGGAAGATGGAGTCTCGAGCCGAAACTGGGTATCAGACCCTGGTGGTCCAGTGTGCGATGTGGGCATCTTTAAAAATATTATTTTTATTTATTTGTTTTGAAAGCCAGAGTTATAGAGAGGGAGAGACAGGCAGAGCCATCCTCCATCCACCGGTTCACTTACCAGGTGGCCATAGCTGCTAATGCTGGGACAGGTCGAAGCCGGGAGTTGCATCCTGGTCTCCCACGTGGGTGGAAGGGGCCCAAGCACTTGGGTCATCTTCCACTGCTTTTTCCAGGCCATTAACAGGGAGCTGAATCGGAAGTGGAGCAGCCAGGACACAAACCAATGCCTACATGGGATGCTGGGCATCGCAGGCGGCAGCTTCACTTACTGCGTCACAACACAGGCCCCGGATGTGGGTGTCTTACCTGGCACCTTAACCTCTGGGCCAGAGGCCTCCCCCTGGGGTTCACCTTGTGCGTGACGTGGCGTGGGAGTTGACGTCCTGCTCTTCCTCACCATCTGCAGAGAGCTTCGCTGCTGAGTGGCTCTGGTGCTTCCGCCCCAACCCTGGCGGCCTAACAGTGTGTGTCACAGCACGTGAGTGTGGAAAGCGTGCCCTTCCTACACTGAGCGGTAGCACAGTGCTCACGCTGCTGCAGCACTTCTGGCATGGAGAGGAAAATGCTAGGACACTCAGTGGATGTGCAGGCCGGCCAGGCCACCCTGTCCATGACTGAGTGTTAAAAATAGCTCACTTTTTTTGGACTCCTGTTTTTTTTTTTTTTTTTTTTTTTTTTAATCTCATGACTTGAGTTTCATTCCTTCAACTGAAATCTTTTTTTGCCCCCAAATGATTCATGGAGTAAATCGATGCCTCTGATTTTGTCGAGGAAGGGAAATGGGAGACCCGAGGGCTGGTTCGAGTTTCTGCTGGCCGTGAGCCGCCCTCCCGTACGAGCCATCTGCTCCCTGCTAAGAGAGAGCAGCGCGGTTTGTCTTCAGCTGCACGCCTGTTTCTGCCTCGGGCTCTTGCTTTCTCTGGTCAGGCTGCTATGTTGAACTTGGGAAGTTCTTGGCGCTGGCTGGGCTTGATGAAAATGCTACAGGTTCGCCAGCCGAGAGGGTCTGTAAATGGAGAGGTATTCACAAGATAACCCTTGTCCACAGGAAAGAGAAGGGCTGGGTGTTTGGCACAGCAGTTACGACACTGCTTGGGACGCCCACTTCCCACATTGAAGTGCCCAGGTTCAAGTCCCAGCTCTGCTACCAATGCCGGCGTCCCGCTGATGGGCACACTGTGGGGGGCAGCAGGTGATGACCCACGTACCTGGGCTCCTGCCACCCCCAGGGGAGACCAAGACTGAGTTCTGGCTCTTGGTGTTGCTTTGGCCCTGCCTTAGTAGACTTTTGGGGAAAAATCATTCTCTCTCTCTCTCTCTCTCTCTCTCAGCTGTTGTAGACTTCTGGAGAAAAATGTATCTCTGTCTTTCAAACATAAATAAAAATAAGAAAAGAGGATAACAAAAAAGGCCCTTTATTTTTACTTTTTTGTCTTTGGGGGAGAGAGAGAAGTCTTTCTAGACCAGAAAGGCTGCCGACGAGGATCCCTGCCTGGCCATGCCAAGCCCTGAGTGCCATGAAGCCCTGGGCACCGCACAAGGCCCAGGCACTTATCCATGGCAGTGTCTTGCCATCATCCCCCTGCCAGCCGGGGAACCCGTCAGCAGCCTTCGACACTTGCCTTTTCCAGCAGAAGGAAGTCCTTGTAGGGGGCAGGGCTCTTCCCCTGGTTGCCCTCACAGGTGTCCAAAGCCTGGGCAGGGGAGCCTGGGTTTCCCAGCAGGACTTGGGTGAGCAAGAGCCAGACTGCTGAAAATGTAGGACTGAGCGTGTTCCCCGCTGTCCGCCGATGCTGGGGGGAGCCACGACTCTCCACATCGCCCTCTGCGCCCTGTTGGGCTCACACAGCCTCTTATTTCCAGCCATCCAGAGTGGCCATTCCTAGTCATTCTTTTTACTCAGGAATAACAAGTGCTAGCCAGCAGGTTGCCCTCCACTTGCTGAAAGAGGTAAAAAATGTGAGGCCTCCCCGGGCTCTGTGCCTACAGATGACCTTGACCTTGCTCGGGGACTGATTCAGCAAAGCACAGGCATTTGCACTGGGTCTGAATGGGGACAACAAGGGGCCTGGTGGGTGTTTTCTGGTTCTCCGCCGCCCAGGGGCGCTGAGTGAGAGGTCCACAGTGTCCTGAGCGGAGGGTGTGGTGCCAGCACCCACCTCATGCAGCCTCAGAGCCGACATTGTCTCCCTTTTCCGTTTGCTCATTCTTGCTTACGCTCTGGCCAGTGGCATCCTCAGGAAGTTTCCATTACTAACGGGGCTTAGAGGCAGTGTCTGCCTTGCGGGACATCTGGACTCTGATTGCTTGCATCTGAGCCACGCCCACCGAGTGTGTGAGCCTGGGGACCCGCCCCGTTCTCAGCTTCCTTTCCTTACCTGTGAGACCAGACCCACAAGTAGCAAGAGCTCACAGGGGCCTCCCCCGAATCGCTGCACTGTTTTCTCACATCAGGAGGCATCAGGTGCTTCCCCCACCTGGCAAACAGAACCCTGCTCTCTAGAGCTTTCCATCGAGAAAGAAACTTGCCCTGTGGTCTGTCATCCTTACCTCCTGAAAGTGAAATGTCTTCCACCCCATTGTGTGATTTTTTTTCTATACTTTTTTAAAGTTTAGTTTTATTTGTTTGAAAGGTGAAGTGAGTCAGAGAGAGAGAGAGAGATCTTCCATCCTCTAGTTCACTCCCCAGATGCCCACAACAGCCAGAGCTGGGCCAGGCTGGAGCCAGGATTTCAGTCCAGGTATTCCCCGCGGGTGAGTGGCCATCTGGGGGTTCTCAGGTTGCGCATGAGCAGGAGGCTGGATGAGAAGCGGAGGCAGGACTCTGGGCCAGGCACTCTGACCACTGCACCAGACACCTGCCCCCAACTGATACTTTGGTGTAGGTGCTGTCCATGCAGTGTTTTCCTCATATGCATTTTTAAAGACTCGTTTATTTATTTGAAAGAGTTAACAAAGGTGGAGAAACAGAGAGAGGTCTTCCATCCACTGGTTCATTCCCCAGATGACCACAGTGACCAGCATTGGACCAGACCAGAGCCAGGAGCCAGGAGCTTTTTCCAAGTTTCCCACATGGGTGGCAGGGGTACAAGCACTTGGGCCATCTTCCACTGCTTTTCCCAGGCCATTAACAAGGAGCTGGATTGGAATAGAAGCAGCTGGGACTCGAACCAGTGCCCGTATGGGATGCTGAAGCTCTTGAAGACCCGTTGTGTGGATTCCCACATAAACTTGCCTTTTAGTTCCACTTTGCACCAACTTTTTGAAGGATCCTATCACTGCTATCCCTACTGAAAGAAAACTGAAACTCAGCAAGTTTGGGTAACTTGCTAGGGAGGCCACAGCACAGCAAGAATTCAGACCCCAGGATGTCTTACTGCAGCCCGTGAGCCTGACCGGGACTGGGCAGCGTCCCCCGTATGAGGGGCATCACGAGGAAGGGAGAAGTGCAGAGCGACCCACGGTGGCCGGAACGTTTCCTCCCTGTCTGTCTCTCATCTCTCCTGTAGACGTCGGGAGTCAATGCACGCAATTGGGGCCAGAGTGCCCCTCCGCTCCCCATCTCTAGGAATAGGGAATTGCACCCATCTCCACAGCCTCTCCCCTCCAGTCACAGGCAGCCATGAAGCTTACGGGGCAGCCTTGCAGATGCAGGAGGGGCGGCGTGTGGCACCCGGGAGCTTGGGAAATGCTCTGCCAAGTTGCTTTCCATGTCTGCACTGGCCAGAGGACTGTCGGGCTGGCGTCGCGGCACCCAGGAGGCCGCCTCCTGAGTAGTGGAGGTCGTGGAAAGTGACAAAGCCCCGGATCTCCTTCCCCAGGAAGAAGCAGACACGGGGACTGCAAACTGGTCATTGACTCTCCTTGTTGTCAACGTGTGGCTGAGGTCCAGAGGCATCATCAGCATCCCCTGGTAGCCCAGTGGAGATGCAAATCCTTGGGGACTCCCTCCAGTGCTACTGAGAAACTCCAGGGCAGGGCCCAGCAGTTGGGGCACCTGCGGGTGATGCTGGGGCCTGCACAGGTTGGGAGCCCTGGTTTCGGGGGCAGCTGCGTCAGTGAAGAGAGGAGAGCAGCACACTTGTTTGTCCCTGAGCCTGTGACAGCTGGGAGCCAATCCAAGGGAAATGTCACCTCCATCTCTCATTCCCATTCGAAGCCGGCACTGCTGAGCGAGATGGGATCTTTCCTTTGGATCATTTGGACCCAGTAAAAATGCCACTCTTCCTCTCGTGTTAAAGATCTAGCTTTTGTAAACACTTGTTATTCATACTGAGAGGTTTATTATGTGCCAGGCACATTATTATTATTGTTGATCCACTCTGTTCCCTGGGGAGAGGAAACGAAAGCTTAGAGCAGTTTAGAAATAGCCTAAGGTCACACAGCTCGTAAGTGGCAAGACTGCAACTTGAACCCAGTTTGTGTGCCAGAGGCTGGGCCGTTAACTAACAGCCACACTGCCCGAGACACTTACATAATGTGGGAGCCTTTCAAACGACCGGGTTTGTTCTGGAATCTTCGGCACCCTGCCTTGAGGGCGTGCCTGCACAAGAATCTTTCCCTGCGTGGCCTCCGGCTTCAGGCGTGCACATGTGTGGTTCTGGCCTCGTCTGCCATCCCCAATGAGCTCGTGACTCCACCCAATAATTCAACACTAAGAAATTTTTTCTAGAACATTCCGACTCCAAGCTTCCCGCCGTAGGCACCTTAGTTATAGATCACGTTGTCCGTGACACTTGGTGTCTCAAGTGACAGGTGGGGTCAGGAGGTACTTGGAGGGGCTGGGGAAGGGAGGAGACTTCAGCTTGGCACGGGCTCAGCTTCCTGGGTGCGGCAGAGCAGTGTGCCAGAGGCCGGGGGCCAGGAGTAAGGCGAGGTCGCTCCTGCCCAGTGGAGTCCCCCGAGAGAGTGTCAAAAGATGCCTGCAGCAAGTGGCAGCAGAGGGGACTCAACAGTTTCCTTTTGGGGCTGGAGAGCGGAAGCCAAGTGCAACGTGACGAGGTGTCTGAACGCCCAGAGGAGACCAGCAGGCCCTTCCAGAAGTTCTATTTGCGGTAAGAAACCTTGGCATGGGGCAGCTGGCTCGGCTGCAAAAATAGAGCGATGTGCCGAGAAGCAGGTCCTTCCTGGAACAGACGGCCCTCGCTGGGGAAGCAAGCTTGGGCTGGCGCTTCAGGAAGATTGCCTGTGCCCTCTGCTTCCCCTGCACCCCTGCACCCCTGCACCAAGGAGGGAGGGGGGCAAATGATAAAACAGTGAAAACAAATGAATCCGGGAGAGGGGTGGCGCTGTGGTGTCCCATATGGGCGCCAGTTCAAGTCCCAGCTGCTCCACTTCCGATCCAGCTCTCTGCTGGTAGCCTAGGGGGAGAGGGGGTGGCAGAAGATGGCCCCGGTGCTTGGGCTCCTGCACCCCTGTGGGAGACTCAGAGGAAGCTCCTGGCTCCTCGCTTGAGACTGGCCAGGCTCCAGCCATTGCTGCCATTTGGGGAGTGAACCAGTGGATGGAGGACCTCTCTGTCTCTCTTCTCTGTGTCTCCCTCTCTCTGTGGCTCTGCCTGTCAAGTAAATAAATAGATAAATCTTTAAAAACAACAACAAGTGACATCAGAGATGAGGTTGAGAGGACACAGGCCACAGCGGGGGTCTCACATCAGTGCCTGGACATGCAGCAGACCTGCCCGCAGGTGCCGGGACGTGGAGGGCCAGCTCAGCCTCTGCTGCCTCCACCTGGGCCAGTGTGCAGCCCAGGGCGGCGTGGCCAGGCAGGAAACAACAGCCTCGACTCCAGCCGTCATCCCAGGGCCCCTGGCATCATCACGCACGAGGGTCCTGGGCTGCAGGCGACACCAGACAGCCTCAGGGGCGAGCGAGGGAGGGGGTGGGAAGGCGGGGGTTGGGGGTGAGCAGGATGTGCAAGCCAAAGGGGCCTGGCAAGGCCCTTGCTGCTCAAGCCACACAGCTCACCCACTGTGTGTCCAAAGCGCCCACTCAGGCCGGCCTCCTGCAGCTTTCCACAGTGGGCTGGGGGTCTGGCCCCTCGCAGTGCAGTGGTGCAGGTCCTCACCCCCCACGCCAGCACCTCCGCCTCATCTTAGTGGCCTGGGACCCTCCTTTAGCCCCCCAGACTGACAGCCCACTAGGGCTAGGACACTGCCGTGAACGAGGGGCCTGAGGCGCGGCATCCCATGAGGCCATCCTGGTTCTGGAGGCTGGGCTGTGAGTTTCGTCGCAGGTGCTGGTGTGGCTACAAAAGCACTTCAGAGCCTGAACATTCCACCACACTTTTTTTTTTTAACCTTTTTTTTTTTTTACTTATTTAAAAGAGTAACAGATAAGGAGAGAGACAGAGAAAGAGAGGGAGAGAGCTATCTTCCATTGGCTGGTTCATTTCCCAGATGGCTGTATAGAGCCTGGAACTCCACCCAGGTCTCCCATGTGGATGGCAGGGGCCCAAGCACTTGGGCCTTCATCCACTGCTTTCCCAGGCTCCTTAGTAGGAATGCTGGATCCGAAGTGGAGCAGCCGGGACTTGAACCAGTGCTCACAGGGGATGACGGTGTATACTGCACCACAGCTGGGGTCCTGCCTACCACACTTTGCTGCCCTGGCATCCTGGCCATGCCCAGGTGGCTGTGAACAGACACAGTGTGCACCCTGGATCGCCAAAAGAACCACAGAAGCACCATGGGGTCTGTGTGTCCACCTCTTCCCCTCTGTGTGGCCAAGAACTGTCGAGGTTCAGCTGTGGCCGTGCACTCGGCCACCACTCAGCCCACAGGGTCATCTACAGGCATCACAGCTTGCGCGGGGTGGCTGTGGTGCTCACACCAGACCCTCTCCTGCACGGAGGGCACGCCTCCTGGGCCTGTGCATCTCGGAGAGACAAGGGCAGGCTTTGTCCCAGGAACTCCCTGAGCTGCTGGTTAAGATCCCATCCAAACAGAAGCAGGCAGGCAAGCAAAACGAGAGCTTCGAGAAGACAGAAGGCAGGATGGGAGTTGAGGGGGGTGGGGAGGAGTCCCTCGGCTGGAGTGGCGGTGCGTGGAGAGATCCGTCTGCTGGCTGGATTCAGGGGGTGCTGGTTTTGCAAACATGCCCAGAAAAGCTTTTGTCCACGTACTGCACCCTGAAGTGGAAATGGGGTGCTTTTTGTGGAAGCACCCCCTTTCTTGGAGCTCAGCTTCTCCAGCCACAACGTTTGGTAAGACCTGCCATTCACAGCACCCTCCTAGCTGCAGGAGGTGGGCACATGACCCAAGCCAGCCAATCAGAGTGGCCCTTCGCCTTGGGAAGGCGTGTGATAGCCAGATCATTCCCTGGACAGGTGGGGGCTGCAGCAAGGAGGCCCTGTTGCCTGTGGGGGCCGCCCTGCTGGAAGAACGGGATCTGGGTCTTGGAGTTGATACTGGGGACAAAAGGGGGACACCCCAATCAGCACGAGGATAGGGACGGCCACCACATAGGGACCCAAGTGTGCTCTGCACGAGAGCCAACGGCCCTTCCAGTTAGGGAGCAGGTGCGTGCTCGCCTGCTTCTGCGTACCTGAGTTTGTCTGGCATTTCTGACCTTGCCTCCCTAGAAGCCTGTGACAGGGACTGCGGGCCCAGGAGACGCCCTGCAGGCGTAGCCAGCGTAGGTGAGAACTGGTGGGAAGTATTCGCAGAGCCTTGAGAAGCACTCCCTGACCCAGCAGCTAAGCTGCTCACAGATCCTTCTCCCCCGTCCCAGGGCGAGCATCACCCGGGCCGATCCTGTCCGCAGACGCCGCCGTAGGAGGGAAGGAGAGGAAAGGAGACCCAGTCCTTACCCAGGAGAGGGCTGCACGGGAGTTGAGCTGGCACAGTGGGCCCCAGAGCAGGTTGCCCTGTGTGACGCCGGCATCCCATAGGGGAGCACCATTTTGAGTCCCGGCTGCTTTGCTTCCAATCCAGCTCCCTGCTAATGCATCTGGGGAGGCAGCGCAAGATGGGCCAAGTGCTTGGGCCCTGCCACCAAAGTGGGAGACCCGGATGGAGTTCCAGGTCCTGGCTTCAGCCTGGTCCAACCCTAACCATCTGGAGAGCAAACCGGAGGATGGAAGCTCGCTCGCTCGCTCTCTCTCTCTATCTCTCTCTGCAGTGGAGGCTGGTTTCTCTGGCAGGTCCCGGCGTATGATCTGGGGTTTCCAGTTGCGATGACCCGCCTCAGCCAGAGCCCTGTGTCCTGCGCCAGGTGGTCTGCCGGGGAGGAGGTGGCCTTCCACCTTGCAGTTCATGGTCTGTCTGTCCCTCCTCCAGGAGGGCATCGCGAACGGCCTGGCCACGCCACCACCGCCCGTGAGCAGCCAGCCCCTGTTCTCCCCCAGGCTCTCTGCTGCTCAGATGTTTTGCTGCTTCAGTCGGCCTTTCCTGTCACTTATTCTGCAATTGGGAATGTTTCCCAGATCCACAATTTCCTTGTCCACAGTGTTCCTCGCCGAGTGTCCCCACAGGAGCACGGGGAGCATGGTGGATAAAACCAGCAGCTGCCGCTTCCTGCCCTCATAAAGGGACTGTGATGCCAGGCGGCTCACACACACCACCCCACACCACACTGCACGCGGTGGAACTCGCCCAAATGACAGCGCGAGCGCCAGGCGGTCCCCCTCCCAGCACAGGTCTGGCTCTAGAAGGAAGACACAGTTTGTAATGGAACAACTTGCAAGTCAAGGCCACCTAAACCACTTCCTTGCTTATGACCTTGGGTGAGGTCTCTGTACCCTGGGACTTGGCTCTTCTCTCTGTAGTGGGGATAACAATGCCATGTTTGTGATTACAGAGCTCTGAACTCAGTGGCTTAAAGCATTTGTGTAGGGCCGGCACGGTGGCGCTGTGCGTGAAGCCACCACCTGCAGTGCCAAAATCCCATACGGGTGCTGGTTCCAGTCCCGGCTGCTCCACTTCCCATCCAGCTCTCTGCTATGGCCTGGGAAGGTGCTTGGGCCCCTGCACCCACGTGGGAGACTTGGAAGAAGCTCCTGGCTCCTGGCTTCGGATCAGCGCAGCTCTGGCCATTGTGGGCATCTGAGGAGTGAACCAGTGGATGGAAGACCTCTCTCTCTCTCTCTCTCTCTCTCTCTCTCTCTCTGCCTCTGCCTCTCTGTAACTCTGCTTTTCAAATAAATGGATAAATCTTAAAGAAAAAGCAATGGATATCCATTAAAAAACATTTGTGTAGGGGTGGGCGTTCAGAGCGGAGGTTAAGACGACACCACATCAGAGTGCCTGGGTTCAACTCCTGCCTCCGCTCCTGAGTCCAGCTTCCTGCTGATGCACTCCCTGGGAGGCAGCAGTGAGGACTCGGGCAGTGGGGCCCTGCCACCCACGAGGGAGACCTGGACGGAGTTCTCAATTCCCAGCTTCAGCATGACCCGGCCCCACCTATTGCGGGTGCCTGGGGAAATGAACCAGTGCATGGAAGATCTATGTCTTATCCATCTTTGCCTTTCAAATAAATAAAATAGAAAACCCTCATGCAAAAGATTTCTTTTTTTAAGATTTTTTTTATTTGAGAGGTAGAATTAGACAGACAGAGACAGAGAGAGAGGTCTTCCATCTGTTGATTCACTCCCCAAATGGCCACAAGGACCGGTGCTGAGCCGATCTGAAGCCAGGAGCCAGGAGCTTCTTCTCGGTCTCCCAGGTAGGTGCAGGGCCCAAGGACTTGGGTCATCCTCTACTGCTTTCCCAGGTCATAGCAGAGAGCTAGATCAGAAGAGAAACAGCCAAGACTGGAACTGGTGCCCATATGGGATGCCCATGCTTCAGGCTGGGGCTTTAACCCACTGTGCCACAGCACTGGCCCCACGAAAGACTTTTAAGACTGGCAGTCTAAGGCTACAGGAGCTCTAGACAGTCTTTTGGCACTAGCTTCTATCTCAAAGATTACCTCATGGTCAAACATGGCTGCCAGAGCTCCAGCCAGTATGTTCCAGACCAGGGGTGGGAGACATCCAGCCCATGGGCCATATAAGGCCCATGAAATAATTTGCTCTGGCCCTGCCATGGCAATTAAAATCCAATAAATCTCCAGCAATCTTATTTTTTTCAAGATTTATTTTATTTATTTAAAAGAGTTACAGAGAGAGGCAGAGCCAGAGAGAGAGGTCTTCCATCCTCTGGTTCACTCCCCAAATGACCACAATGGCCAGAGTTGAGCTGATCCAAAGCCAGGAGTCTCTTCTGGGTCCCACACGGATGCAGGGGCCTGAGGACTTGGGCCATCTTCCACTGCTTTCTGAGGCCATTGCAGAGAGCTGGATCAGAAGGGGAGCAGCTGGGACTTGAACAGGCACCCATATGGGATGCCAGCACTGCAAGCCAGGGCTTAAACCCACTGTGCCACAGTGCCAGCCCCCAGCAACCTAATTTTTAAGTTGATAATTGTGTGTGGCCATGAATGATATAAATATCCAAATGGCACTTGACAGAAAGGAGGTTCCCACCCCTGTTCTAGAACATGTGAAACAGGAAGTGCACTCTGACTCATCTTTTCAAAAGAGCTTCCCAGACATCCACGCCATCGCTTCTGCTTACGTTTCATTGGCTAGAATTTATTCCCACGGCCACATCCAGCTGCAAAGGAAGCTGGGAAAGCTGGTTGTGGAGTGTAGCCTCTAAGATGGCTGGGTCAGCGCCTGCCTCCTGGTCTTCACTCCCTTGAGTACTCCTTCCCCTTGGGTCTGGGCTTAGCTTGCTCCTCCCCAGGAGAATACGGCAGAAGCAATGGCCTGTCGCGTGAGAGTCTGAGTCAGGAGGACAAGCTGGCTCTGCTGGGGGTGTCCTCTCTTGCTCTAAGGAAAGCCGGCTACCATGTTGTGAGCTGCGCTACGCAGAGCCCTGCATGGTGAAACAGAGGCTGCACTGTTGGCCCGGTATCCTGAGTCCAACAGCCTCCGGTGTGGGCTTGGAAGACCCTCCCCGGGTCTCCTTGGCCGGCCTGTGGCCCTGCAGGGCAACTCAGTTGCAAGCTCACAAGAGTCCAGGGCAGAGGACCCACCAAGCTGACCCACAGAAACCACAGGGCAGAGCTGCTGTCTGTCCAGCTGCCGAGCTCTGGGCTCACTTGTTATGCAGCGAGTCGCTAACTCCTGCAGCTCCACGCCCTCCCAGGAGGAAGGGGAGGGTGGAGGCCGGGGGGGGGGGGTGGGTGGGCAACAGTCGCTGCGGAGTGCGCCCACCTCGCAGGCCTGCAGTGAGGCAAGCCTGGAATGTGCCCACATGGAACCTGCCGGCCCCTAGGAGTGCCCGAGGCGAGGTGGCTAGCACAGGACCCTGGCCGGCTGCCCGCCACTCTCCGCTCCGCTGGGCCATTTTCCTTGGCTTCCTCTCCTGGTGCAGTTCCCTCCCGCCCCTATCCTGGGGGGAGAGTGAGAGCTCCTGCAGAGCTGCCCCCCCCCCCACGTGGGGCCAGCTGGCGTGCACACAGGATGGCAGGAGCCCAGAGGAGCAAGGGGCCCCTCAAATCCAGTGCCCCCACTCACCCAGGTGAACCCAGACTTGCTCAAGGCCACGCAGCCTCGGGGCAGAGAGGGGACCAGGGACCCCCCCCCTCGAGAGATGGCCCGGCTCTCTGTTCCACCTGGGCCGAGCGCACTGGGTGCGGCATTTATAGAGTTCCCTATTTAAAAAAAAAAAAAAAAACTCTCGTACCAGCTCAACCCAATTTCCTCTCCCCAGAGGCGTGGAAGCGAGGTTTGTGGGACAGGCAAGCTTGTGAGGGAGCGAGGCTCGCACCCCCTTCTGCTTCTCCCGCTCTCCACCCTGGCTCGGCGCGGAGCCCACATCCCTGCCATTGGTCCCCAAGAGCCCGTCCCTCACTGATGGAACCTGGCGAAAAGCTTTGAGAGTTGCCCCCAGGGGTCCCCTGGGAACTTACGCCCCTAACTAAGGCCAGAGCTGGGTCAGGGGTCACCCTTCCCACATGCAGGATTCACATCACCCTGGCCCCCCATGGACTCCTGGATTCCTTCACGAACAACAAAGCCCCAGCTTTTCAGGGTGAGGTGGGACCCAGGCTTCTCAGTGAAAAGTGTGTTCTAGGGAAGGGAAAAAAAGGTTACGTCCTAAGATGTTTTTCCTCCTTGATGTCCTTCGGCAACATTTTACAATTCAGCCCTCATTTTCAGAAGATCAGTTAATTAATTTGAAAGGCAGAGTTGACAGAGAGGGAGCCAAAGACAAAAAGGAACCTTCCATTTGTTGCTCAACTCCCCAAATGTCTGCAGTGGCTGGGGTTGATCCTGCTGAAGCCAGGAACCTGGAAGTCCATCCGGGTCCCCCACGTGGGTGCAGGGGCCAAGCACTTGGACCATCTTCCACTGCTTTCCCAGGCACATTAGCAGGGAGCTGGATGGAAAGAGGAGTAGTGGGACTGGAACTGGCCCCTGCTACAGACTGCCGGCGTCCCAGGCAGCAGCTTACCCCACTGCACCACCATGGCCCCGGCATAGTCCTATACATTTTTTACAAATGGCCTGTAGGGCAGAAAACTGCAAAGCTGGTCAGGGTCCTCACCGTGAGACGCATGAAGCTGCGTGAATTCAGCCCAGCACCGCGTCCCCCTGAGCAGCCACCTTAACAAGACCAGCGTGGGGGTGAGTGTGCAGCCTTGGCTCAAACCCTGGCTGTGGTGCTGACCCCAGCTTCCTGCTTGTTCCCGCCCTGGGAGACAGAGGCGATGGACCGACTGACTGGGTCCCTGTCACTCCCATGGGAGACTTGAATGGAGTTCCCAGCTCCTGATTTCAGCCCCTCGACCCCTACCCAAACCTGTGCCAGCCCTGGCCACTGTGGGCATTTGGGGAGTGAACCAGCCGATGGAGGCTGTCTCTCTCTTCTTTCAAAGATAAAAAGGCATCCAGCACCGTGAGCCGAGGAAATACGGAGACGCTGAACCCTGGGCTCAGGGGTCGCTGCGACCAGTGATGCGCAGAGGAGCCGGCTGCAGCGAGTTCAGCTGCTGCCTGGGATGCCGGCATCCCCGGTCAGCGCTGCTCCAAGTTCTGACTGCTCCACTTCCAGTCCAGCGCCCTGCTGTGTGCCTGGGAAAAGCAGCAGAGGGTGGCCCAAATGCTTGGGCCCTTGCCACCGTGTGGGACACCCAGATGGAGCTCCAGGCTCCTGATTTCAGCCTGGCCCAGTCCCAGATGTTGTGGCCATGTGGGGAGTGAACCCAAGGATGAAAGATTCTCTCTCTCTCTCTCTCTCTCTCGCTCTCTCTCTCTCTCTCTCTCTCCCCCCCTTCTCTCTGTCACTCTGTCTTTCAAATAAAACTTTTAAGAGATGGCGCACAGAGCTGGAACGCCTTGGATCAAGAGGTGAACGGACTGAATGCAAGCAGTGTGTGTGTGTGTGTGCACGTGGCTGGGGCTGCGTGTGCGTAGGGGCCTTGCGCAGGAAAGCAGAGTTCAGGAGGCGGCTGCTCTCCCTCGGGTGCAGAGCAGGAGCTGGGTGTGCGTCACAGTGAGTTGTCCCGGAAGCCCTAGCAAAGTGCTGCAGGGACAGACCACTCTGGTCCATCCCCACGGCCTCCGAATGGGAACCTGGAGGAGAAGCCTGCATTTGACAAAAACTTTTAGCAGAAAAGGCCACTTAAGCTTTACAGCTGGGGCCACTTCAAAGGGAAAGTCCTTCCCCCAGGCCCAGCCTAAGACCCATCATCTCCGGGGCACCCTTGGGACCCCCCTCCCCAGCTTCTCCAAGCTCAGGACAGGATTAAAGCCTGGGCCACGGTGGGGAGGTGTTGCTGAAGCCAGGGCCTTGGGCGGCCAGGGTCAGGGTGACCCCCTTGTCTCCATTTGCCCGGGATGTGCCACTGAGCATTCAAAATCTTGGCTTGATCTGGGGCGAGCCAGAAGGGCCACTGCCCCCTCCCCACCACCAGGAGAGCCGTGGCTAGATTTAGCTCTTTGGGAATGGCCAGGCTGGCCTAGATGGTTTGCGTGTCCCACGTTATACACCAGTAGTTGACCTGCCACAGTGTGCTGATTGGTGCCTGGTGCCATATTTATTTTTTTTTAATTTATTTATTTGAAAGGCAGTTAGAGAAAGAGACAGAGAAAGCTCTTCCATCCGCTAGTTCACCTCCCAAATGCTTACAGGCTGGGCCAGAGCTCCATCCGGGTCTCCCACATGGGTGGCAGGAGCCCCAGCACTTGGGCCATCCTCCGCTGCCTTCCCAGGTTCATTAAATAGGGAGCTGGACTGGAAACGGAGCAGCCAGGATTCAAACCACCGCTCTGTATGGGATGCTGGTATTGCAGGTGGTGGCTTAACCTGCTGTGCCACAGCGCCAGCCCCCATGTGCTAGGCACTTGACGAATGACCTGTTAAGAACACGTAACACACCTGTGAGGTCGGCACCCCTGTCCTCCCCCTCGGAGGCTGAGCATCCAGGAGATGCAGCGTGCCGGCTGCAGCAGATGGGGTGGGCGGCGGCCTCCGTGTGTGCCAGCTCCATGTGCACAGGGCTCACCCAGGAGGGGCCGAGGCCGGAGGCACGCGCTGACGCTCAGGCCAAGGCTGGGACAGGGCCCCGTTCCCCATCTGTGCAACGGACAGAACCTCAGGTGCGTCGCCTCAGGCTTGGACAGGAGACTCCAGCTGCTGCAGGGCGACGTGCAGGGTGAGTGGTCTTCCACATTCATCACACATCTACCCCGGCGTCTTCACAAGCAGTGCCCTGTGCCCTCAGGCCGCACGAGAGGCTCCAGGACTGGCTGAAAGCTCGGCTGCCCGCCAGTGGGAAACTCTGAACTGCATTCTCACTTGGCCCCCGTGCGCAAGGATCACACAGCTGGTCCTGCTGGAGAGAGAGGGTGGCCTTCAGGACACTCGTGGGAATTGTGTACGGGGGCTGGCATGCTGGCGTAGCAGGTGAAGCCGCCGCCCACAATGCAGCGTTCCAAGGCAGAGCCCTGGTTCAAGTCCTGGCTGCTCCACTTCCGATCCAGCTCCCTGCTGGTGCACCTGGGGAGGCAGGGGAGCATGGCCTGAGTGCGTGGGCCCCTGCACCCACAAGGGGGAGCTGGGGGGAATTCCTGGTTCCTGGCTTCAGCCTGGCCCAGCAAGTCTTGCACCACGATACACTGACCTATCCATTCCATCTTCTGACCAACTTTTTGAAGGGCTCTTTACCGAATGTCAAGTGTGTGTCTCCGTGGCAGGTCCCGGGGAGGAAGTTGACACAGTCGGTGTCCTCACGGCCCTTACAGTGTAAGACGGTGGTCATGGGTCGGGCTGTGGCATCCCAAATGACTTGGTTGCCCAAGTCCTAACCCCGGGCACCGTGAAGGCCCGTTACTGAACACAGGGACATGCAGGTGTAATTACGGGATGAGAGCTGGACTTGGGCTGCGCCCTAATCCAAAGGCGAATATCCTTGCATAAGAGAGAGGAGAGGGAGACTGGAGCCGCTCGGGGAAGGCAGAGAAGCGACCCTGGGCGGACGGAGGTGGAGGCAGGAGTGGTGCCGTCCCCGGCTGAGGAGCGCCCAGGACCTGCCAGCAGCCACCGCATGCCGGGAAGGAGGCACGGCAGGACTCCTCCCCCATCCCCGCCAGCACCTGGGTTTCAACCTGGGTCCTGCAGAACCGTGGGAGGACACGTCCCGTTGTTGATGCAGCCCCAGGAGATGACCACAGAGGTGGCAGACAGAGGAGATGCCTGGGGTCCCAGCCTCCCTCTGGAAAACCCGCAGGCCGCAGGGGACTCCGTGCGCTGACCTGGCCAGCAAGGCATTTAAACGGAGCTGGACAGGTGTCACTGCCCGTGGCGGTGGCGGCAATCCGGCGCCTGTGGTCTCAGCCCCGCTCCTTTCACATGTTTGTGTTACCAGACTGGCCCCTGCAGGGAGTGTCCCGCCAGGGCCTGACCCTGACCTGCGCCCCGCCCCGGCGGGGGGTGGGGGGGCGCGGCCTGGTCGCCCAGCCTGGCAGTGCCCGCGTGTTTGCTGTTCCCTGCAAACACCGCAGGAAATTGACCGCTGCCTTTCATCGCCCTGTGAGAGCTCGGCGAGGCCTGGCTCAAGATGCGACCGGCAGGAAGGGTCCCAGACCTGCTGTGTCCTTGCCCGCCGGTGGCAGCCAAGGCTGCGGCGCGGAGTCCTGGGGCGGGGCCGCGGGCTGCGGGGGGCGGGGTCTTGGCCTGCAGGGGCGGGGTCTCGGGCTTCAGGGGCGGGGCCTCGGCGGCAGGCACGGAGCTTGGGCCACGTGGGGGCGGGGTCTCGGGCTGCAGAGGCCGGGGAGCAAGGGAACCGCAGCGGGTCTCAGACTGCTCTGCAGGGCGCTGCGGTTTTGATTCCTCCGGGCTGCGTTCGCATCGATAAATCCGGAGGAATCACTGTGACCAGTAGCTCCTCCGTGTGACACGTGGCCATGGCTTTCCATCCTTGGGAATTCCGCGAGAGGATCTGCTCGTTGGAGGCCTTGTTCCGGAAGCCAGGGGTGCTGCCCTGACCAGCGCGAGCCGGGCCCTTGTTCTCCTCGCGCCCGCACCCCAGAACCCAGCTCGCGCTCGGGGAACTGCTGCTCCGGGGCCGCCTCTGGCCGCTCTGTTTTGCATGAGCAGCGAACTCGGAGTGGTTTTGTATTTTCATTTTTCAAGTTTGTGTATTTGAAAGGCAGAGCAGCAGAGGGGAACAGAGGATCTTCCATCGCTTGGTTCACTCCCCAGATGCCCACCACAGCTGGGGTAGGGTCAGGAGCCAGGAACGCCATCCAGGCCTGGCGCTGGAAGGCAGGGACCCAGTGACCTGAGCCCTCGCCTGCTGCCCCCGGGGGGTGCACCTGCGCAGGAAGCTGGAGCTGATGCAGAGCGGAGACTTGAACCCAGAGCACTCCCATATGGACGCAGCTGTCTAAGGTGCTGCACCACCCC
Organism: Oryctolagus cuniculus; assembly: GCF_964237555.1. NCBI lineage: Eukaryota > Metazoa > Chordata > Mammalia > Lagomorpha > Leporidae > Oryctolagus > Oryctolagus cuniculus. Next base: position 22,706,438 of record NC_091450.1, read on the forward strand.
ACCCACCAGTTTTGCAAAAGGGTGAAAATAAAAGATAACATTTCATGACACATGAGATTCAAACTCCAGTGTCATGAATACGATTTTCTTAAACCTAGCCACGCCCCGCATCTCCTCCGCGGCTGCTCTGCCATCGCCACAGAAGCCTTGTGACCTGCAAGTGCTGACCATGTCTCCTCTCCAGCCTTTGCAGCAAATCCGCCCGCCCCATTTGGAGATGTCTGTGGTTCCAAACCCAGCCGCGCCTGTTCCACAAGCACCGCCTGCGAGCCTGCTCGAAGCCCCGCCCTCCCGAAGGCAGGGGACTCCCGGAGCGCTTGTAATGATGTGTGCCATACGCCCCACTCGGCACCTGGCACTTCGCACTAGCTCTGAGTGGGAGGCACTGCGGGAGGCACAGTAACCCAGAGCAGGTCCAGATGCCAAGCCCCAGAACCCGTGGCCACGTCCATTTCCATGGCCGGAGAGGCTTTGCAGACACAGCTGAGGGTCTTGAGACAAGAAGCTGCACCTGTGGGCCCAATCACCTTTCGGAGGGTTCTTATACAAGGAGGCAGGCGGCACAAAGGAGAAACAAGGATAGGGTGGGAGGGGAAGGGAAGGGTGGAATAGGGTGGAATGGACAAGGCTTGCGGCCAGCAGCCATGCAAGGGCAGGAGGTCCGGAGGTCCGTGCCACCTGGAAGGACAAGGCATACGAGGGGCTTCAGAATGCGTGGAAAATGGGTGTGATTGAAAAAAATAATCGATGCGTAGATTTCAAGCTCCGAAGGCTTTGGGGTCATGGCTGCGGGTCTAGGAACAGGGGCAGCGTCTCTGTGGCACCGACTGTATACAGGATGTGACGCTGGGTGCCGAGCTCATGTCAGCCGCCCCAGAGCTGCAAGTCAGGGGCGAGGGAGGGTTGGGGGTGGGGGCCCAGCTAAGCTCGCGGCGGCGGGGGGGGGGGGGGCTGTTGACAACCTTGGGTTCTGACGTTCGTGTTCTTGGTTTTTCTGCTTTTTCATTGTGAAAATTTTCAGAGTGACATCGACTTGACATTTTGCTGAACATAAGTCCACCCACCCCTCTCTGCTTTCATCAATCCGTCCTATTTTGGGTGCGTTGCTTTTTTACTTCTTGGGATAAAAATTTTCAACACAATTAGAATCACAGGACCAGGCACCTACGTGTGCCCGGCGGCTGCACGGCCGATGTTTCCGATGTTTCCGTTTCCCTCGGTGCCGCCTCCGCCCTCCAGGCTCCCCTGGAGGCTTCCGGGGAAGGTCCCAGACGAGGTCGCCTTTTCCTTGCATATTTTTCATGGTGGCCTCTCGGGTTATGTCCAGGGAACGGGGTCCCCAGGGCTCTTAGTGGCTAATACATCCCCAGAGAGTCAGGTGCACTGACCTCCTGGCCCCCAAGCCCAGCCTTTTCCACCCCCGTGTGCAGACAGGGCCACGGCGTGGGTAAAACGGGGGTCCTGCACTCCCCTCAGCCCAGCCGCTGCACCCCGTGTCCAGGACACCTCCTGAGAAGCTCGGGTGGTTCCCAGGTCTTGTAACCGGGCTGCAGCCAGTACTTTTTTTCTTTTAAATGAGCTTAACAGGGGCCAGCGCTGTGGCGCAGTAGGTTAATCTCCACCTGTGGCGCTGGCATCCCATTTGGGCACCGGTTCTAGTCCCAGCTCCTCCTCTTCCAATCCCGCTCTCTGCTATGGCCTGGGAAAGCAGCAGAAGATGGCCCAAGTCCTTGGGCCCCTGCACCCATGTGGGAGACCCGGAAGAAGCTCCTGGCTCCTGGTTTCGGATCGGTGCAGCTCTGGCTGTGGCGGCCACTTAGGGAGTGAACCAGCAGATGGAAGACCTTTCTCTCTGTCTCTCCTTCTTGCTAAAACTCTACCTCTCAAACAAGCTCATTTAAAAAAAAAAAAATTAACACGGAATTAACCAGTTTTAAAGGACACAGCTGGGTGGCGTCTGTCCCTTCCCGGCAGCACCCTTGCTAGCTCTGCAGCGTATTCGGCCAGGGAAGGCCCCTGCACCCCGAAGCTGCCCCTCCCTGGCCTCCCTGAGCTGCGGTCTGGAGGCCTGCAGGTGGGCCCGCCCAGGTCAGGCTGCCTGCTCGCCGCTTCCCATCTGGGAGGCTTCTCCTGCACCTGTGAGTGCTGCACTCTCCACGGGCCCCCATGCACCTGCTCCTTGGGACGCCCACGGGAGGGGTGCACGCTTGGCCCGCCCTCTGCGCTGCCTTCCAGATGATGCCCCCTTCCCCCGAGGCCATGTGCACAAGGGGCCGGTGCCCGGCGTGAGGCCAGTGCGTGCTGTTGGCGAACGTGGATGCTTGGGTTTTCATTGGTTTTTCCCGACGGTCTGCACAGCTGAGCTCCTCAGGAGCTTGGACCTGGGATAGCGAGGTTCCAGGTGCCTGCGGAGGCGAGCCCGCGGCGAACTGCACAAAGCTTCTGGAAATCACCTGTGGACTAGCTGGGTGATCGAGCAATTACTGGAGGCCCTGGGTGGTCTGTGGCCTCATCACCTCCATGTGGCTCCACTCCCTGCCCCCTGTCTGACTTCTCCTGTTTCCCTCATCCTCGGAGCAGGTGCTCTGAGAAGATGCAGGGACATCCCAAAGGGAATCGAAAGGTACATTTATTTTGGTGCAAATAACTTGTACAGTGATGCGTATGGGCTTCATTTGGGAAATGGCACAGAGAGGTCAAGTGATGGGCCTGCGCGTCACACAGCATGGAGTGGAGAAGCCAGGATAGGACTGAAAAGGCTCCAACTCTGGATCCACGCACTGGGTGTCCACATAGCAGCCCGGAGCGCCTGAGGTGGGACCCGACCCCACCCCTCCCTCTCTCTGGGGCCTGGCTCAGGGCAGGCCTGCCTCCCAGCCCGGTCTGCCCCGCCATTGCTTGCTGCTTCCCAAATTAGTTCCATGTCCAGCCCAGGGCCTGTGGTTTCCACTTGTTTTCTGTAACTGGAGCTCCCCCAGTGTTTGGCACAGTGGAGCATGACGGTGCAGCTCGGGTTCCTGGTTTCCTTGGAGGATCTCGAATGAGTGTGCTGGCAGAGCCGGGCCCAGCCGGGAGCAGCAGGCAGGTCGCCCCTTCCCAGGACTCTGTGGGGAGGGGACCCCTCGCAGGGCGGGCCCTGCAATCCCTGGCTCACAGATGAGAGCGGGACTCGGAGGTTGAGCGATTTGCCCAAGTCACACAGCAAGCAGAGTCAGCACCCACATCTGAGGCTCCAGGTTCCAATCTCTGCCTCCCAGATGGCTCCGGGCCACCAGCAGGATGTGGGCCTCGAGACCAAGAGTGGCGAAAACCCTGGACTTGGCCCTGGAGACCTCCGAGCTCAGCAGTAAGGACCAGATTGAGTGTGTACGGTGGCGGGAGCCGCGCCTGCCCCGTGAGACCATCTGGGTTTTCTAGACAGAGCGTGAGTCCGTCCTTGATGAGTCACAGGCTCGGCCGGCCAGGAGGTCAGCTGCCCAGGGCCAGGAAGACCTGGAGCGGGTGGAGGGCTGTGCCCAGTGGGGCCTCCTTCACCGTACATTGTGCTGGCCAGGGTCGGCACTGGGGCTGGGCCCTCGCCCTCGTTGGGAAGGCGCGTTTTTGAATAAGTGCCCGTGGAGAGCTGGCACGCATGGTTAGCCAGTGATGGCACTGCACAGGCATCTTGGGCGGGGCCCTGAGCTGGGCGCCGGAGAGTTGGCCAGAGAGGGCACCGCCCTGGCCTCCCTCGGCTGAACTAGGGCAGGTGCCGGCCTCCTTCCCCGACGAGGCGCCGGAGAGTCAAGGTTGCAAGCTTTCTGGGCTGTGCATGCTCCACACTGTGCTGCCTGCCATTGTCACACACACACACACACACACACACACACATGCCCTGGCTCCGCATGTTTGCCCTGTGCACCCCTTGCTGCCCCTACTGCCTCTGCCCATTCCCACGTGTCTTAGTTCTGTGGGCTGGCAGGACTCCGTACCAGGCCTCCAGGGCCCCTCCACACAGCCATGATCTTAAGCTCCGGTGCCTCAGCTCCAGGGAGGGGCTGCAGGACCGGCCCCCACAGACCTGGGCTCGAGTCCTGTGCAGCAGGACAGCCAGCTTTGTGAGCTGAGAAAGGCATCGACTCCTTCCAGGCCCAATTTCTTGTGTGTGTGTAAGAGGAACGATGACTTCACACGCACACACACACAAGGCACATGCATAGTGCACTTGTGTGTTACTTTTACATGTACTCGAGCCAGGTGTCCCACGTGGGTGCAGGGAGCCACACCACATCAGCAGGGGGCTGGGTGGGCAGCGGAGCAGCGGGACTTGAACCAGCGCTGGAAGACGGGATGCTGGGGTCCCCCGCAGCAGCTGAGCCCACTGCACCACAGGGCCCTCCCCCGAGTCAACTTGGACTCGTCCCTTCCAGGGGCCTTCTGACACAGTCGTGTACACGCATGTCCTCCTAGGGGTCACTGGCTGCGAGCAGGCTACGGAAGGCACTGCTCTCCCTGCACGCGAGAGAAATGGGGCACTTGGTGCGGAGCTTGCTGTCTGCCGCTCCGAGTCGAGCCTTAGCTCAGCTCATCCTCATGAAGGTCCTGTGAGTTCGGCACTGTTGTCTCCGTGTAACAGGTGTGACCCAGAGAGGTTAAGGAAGCTGCCCATCGTCACACAGCCAGCAAGGACACAGACGTGGACTGCACCACACACACACACACACACACACAGGCTGGGCATGGGGTAGCAGTGACGGCCAGTGTGGGTGGAGCCTGCATTGGGCCTGGACCTGGCTGGAAGCCAAGCACACTGCACTGTGGGAGGTGACCATGGGTCGGGTTCTTTGCACGTGGGAAGTGCTTTGTAAACGCTCCTGTTACCGAGCGGATTCAGCCTGGCCACCGGGTGCTGGGGCATTCGGCCTGGAAGAGACTTGGCAGCTCCTCTGTCGACTTCTATAGGTCGCACGCTCGTTCGCTCATTCACTCGGAACATAGGAGGCAGGTGCCCTCCGTGCGCTGGGGAGACAGCAGGGGTGCATGGGAGGCAAAAACGGCCAACAACTTCACGTCCAGAGAACTGCGACCATGATGAGTGCTACTGAGACTCAGGTTCACGTCCAGAGAACTGCGACCATGATGAGTGCTACTGAGACGCAGGGTGTCCACGTGCTGGCTCCAGAGGCTGTCGCGAGAGGAGCGGCCCCACGTGGTCATCCCCGCCCCTCTGCTCCCCGGCTTCTCTTGGGGCCAGAAATGACCTTGTCTTCGCTCTTGGGTTGTGCCAGGGGCAAATATTCTTCCACCTGCTTTCTGACTCAAACACTTGGCCTTGGCAGCTACCTTGCGCCCACGAGGGGGACAAGCAGAGATGAAAAGCTGACAGATACCCGAGAGTGGGTGAGAGAAGACGGGAGGAAGCTGGGCTCTATACTCCAGGGTGCCGGGTACTCGGCTGTCACCGTCCTGTCCAGGGCGACACCTCCCACCTGCAGAACTCATTCCTGCGAACCTGCTCCTGCCTCGCTCAGCCGCCCAGCTACGGAGCCTCCCGGGCAGGTGCCCAGAGCAGGATCCCAGGGCCTCGTCTCCTTAGGCAGAGAACTCTGCTCTGCCCGCTGCTTCCCAAAGCCCAGGCCTTGGAAAAGCTCTGTCCTGCTTCCGACTCACGTGCGTGAGTGTCGCTCTGCTCTGGCTGGCACCGCCCCTCAGCCACCTGTCATTCTGAGCCCCTCACTCGCCGACTCACACGGACACCGCGCGTTCAGCTTCCAGTTCCCTTCCGTGGGTTCCAACCGTACCATCAAATGCCAGTGTCGCCCGTCACACAGCGGGGCCCTTGTTCCCTTTCCTGCCCCTCCAGCGGTTAACTGGGATGTGCCTTTACAGAGCTGGGGTACAACAACGCCCGGGATAGCACAGGGCTGACTGCACACACTCGATCAAGGCTTCTTGTCACTGTTTTTTTTTTTTCTTTTTTTTTTCTTTTGACAGGCAGAGTGGACAGTGAGAGAGACAGAGAGAAAGGTCTTCCTTTTTGCCGTTGGTTCACCTTCCAATGGCCGCTGCCGCCGGCGCGCTGCGGCCAGCACACCACGCTGATCTGAAGCCAGGAGCCAGGTGCTTCTCCTGGTCTCCCATGGGGTGCAGGGCCCAAGGACTTGGGCCATCCTCCACTGCACTCCCGGGCCACAGCAGAGAGCTGGACTGGAAGAGGGACAACTGGGACAGAATCCGGTGCCCCGACCGGGACTAGAACCCGGGGTGCCGGCGTCGCAAGGCGGAGGATTAACCTGTTGAGCCATGGCACCGGCCCGGCTTCTTGTCACTGTTAACATTCCCAAAAAATCATTGAAAAGAAAAACGCAGATACAGACGTGCAGACAAATGTCATGGTGGACTGTGGGAAGTCCTCATGACTTTCTTCCAGCTGTCTTTACACTTGTATTTGGCTTAATTGTATATAGGTATACACAAAGTATATAATATGTGCATGTACCTCAATATACCGTAAGCAGTCAATGAAGTGAATGAAAACACAGAAAGGAGCCTCGTTCCTAGCTGGACCTTCCTCTGTCCCGTGGAGGCCCCTGGCCCAAGGAGGGTGGCCAAGAGCCTGTTCCCAGCTTCAGGGTCAGATGGCCGGGGGCGGGAACTGTGGTCGGGCCCTGTGCTGGCCACTGGGGAGCCTGACACTGCTGCCTTGCTGGCTGGTTGTGCATTGCAAATGAAGCCTGATGCTTGGCCCGGTGTCTGGCAAGAGGTGAGCCTCTGCACATGGCGTTTTTGTCTCTTCTTCCTCCTTGCCATGATTAGAACATGTTCTGTTGTTCATGCTGTGTACTAGTCGATAAAAGACCTCTCCCGTCCATGGAGGCAAGAACGCCCAACAACTACATTGCGACTTTGATGAGCGCTGCTGAGAGGCGAGGCGTCCACGTGCTGGCTCCAGGGGCTGTCGCGAGAGGAGCGGCCCCACGTGGCCCCAGGTGGCCTTGCTCTGCGCAGCTGGTGGGAGATGCCCCCTCCCTGGCTCCCAACATCACACCCCTGCCCCATTCTTTCCCTTCCCAGCTACCCCGCTCCTCACGCCATGCCTCAGTGTCCCACCAGGCTGATCTTCCTCCAGACCTGACTATTTGAAAATCAGAATTACACAGAGAAGGAGAGGCAGAGAGAGAAAGAGAGAGAGAGAGAGAGAGAGAGAGAGAGGTCTTCCATCCACTGGTTCACTCCCCAATTGGCCCCAATGGCCGGAGCTGCACTGATCTGAAGCCAGGAGCCAGCAGCTTCTTCTAGGTCTCCCACGTGGATGAAGGGGCCCGAGCACTTGGGCCATCTTCTGCTTTCTCAGGCCATAGCAGAGAGCTGGAACAGAAGTGGAGTAGCCGGGGCTTGAACCGGCACCTGTGTGGCATGTTGGCACCGCAGCCGGCAGCTTCACCCGCTGTGCCACAGCACCGGTTCCTTCCTTGCCTTTTGACGTGAGCTATCCTAAGCTCAATTGGAATCAGCCATTCTCCTAGAGTCTCTGTCCCTAATTACAAGGAAATGGTGTTGAGAAGCCAAGACCTGGGTGTGAGACGCGCTCATTGCAGCTGGGGTGTCATTGCCCCGAGGCATTTCAGTGGCAGAGATGGGAAACGTGTTTTTAAAAACGGGACGGGAGGGGCCGGCATTGTGGCATAGTGGGAAAGCCCCCGCCTGAGACCCTGGCATCCTGTGTGGGCGCTGGTTCTTACCCGGCTGCTCCACTTCCGATCCGGCTCCTGCTAATGGCCCGGATAAAGCAGCAGAAGACGGCCCCAGTGTCCGGGCCCCTGCACCACGTGGGGGGCCTGAAAGAGGCTCCAGCCCTGGCTGTTGCAGCCATCTGGGGGGTGAGCCAGCAGGTGGGGGACCTCTCTCTGTCTCTGCCTTTCTCTTTGTAACTGTTCTTATTTTCAAGTCAAACCAATTGGACAGGTAGTGGGGGTCACGTGTGTCTGCTGTGTTTTCAGCTTTGGGGTCTTCCACCTTTCCAACTTCGTGCTGTGAAACCCCCTCCTCAAGGACTTCCCGAGGCCAGCGTGGCCTCTGCTGTCTGCGAAGCTTCGTGGCCAATCTCCCCACTCCAGGCTTTGCCTGCTCTGTGACGCAGGGGACTTCACTTTCTGGACTGGCGGTGGCTGTTCCAGGGCTCACCCCAGCGTCCGCGGGACAGCACCTGTGACAGCTTGCATCCCCAGGGCTGGGTCTGCCGCCTCGTGTTGCGGTGGTGGTCACTCTGCCCGTGCCGTCCGGTCCTGAGATTCACCCCAGGGCTGCAAGAAGCCACCACGTGAGGGACTGGCTCGGGGCAAATCATGTGCTCAGCCACTCAGGCGGGGCCGTCCCCTGTAGGGCAGGGCCTGGTGGGTGCTCCGAGGGTGGCAGGGTTTGCGTGGCGCTGCGGTGCACGTGGGGGTCCCCAGGCAGGTGTCACGGCGTCCGGAGCCTGATGGGAACGAGGCCAAGATCTGCACGGTGAGGTTATCAGCCATGTTGGGTGGGTGGGAAGATGGCGGGATTTGGGGGTGCTCATGGCCTGGATGCTGGCAGCCCTTAGCTCCTTCTCCCTTCCCGACTCCCCGCCTCGCCGGCATCGTAAGCACAGGGTCAGACCCAGTGGAAAGCACACCGTGGCCAAACTAGTCCCCTTGTACCACGGCTGCCCTATTTTATATATGAAGTTCTGGTTGGATTTCTCCATTCTTGCTCCCCTGTTAGGGCTTCCCAGGTTGACAGAGTCGAGGACCTGGTGTTGTGGCCACGTGGGTCAAGACACCACTTATGACACTGGCATCCCTGCTAATGCACCTGGGAGAGCAACAGAAGATGGCCCAAGTGCCTGGGCCCCTGCCACCCACGTGGGAGACCTGGATGGAGCTCCTGGCTCCTGGCTTTGGTCGGCTGTTCTGGTCATTTGAGGAGTGAACCAGCAGAAGGAACTTTGCCTTCCAGAAAATAAATACATGAATAAAATCTTTAGAATAAACAAGAAAGAAAATACACAGCATTTATGCCCTGTGCAGCCACAAGGTCTCTGGGACTGTTCTACCTCTTAGCCCTCTGACCCCCGAGTTCCGCCTCCCGGCCTCTGGGGTGCCAGCTCTGCAGCCGGAGGTGACCAGAGCTGAGATGCCCAGACAGTGCCCTGCAGGTGCTCACCCTGGACGTCGCTGGCCAGGTGGCCGCTCAGTACTGTGGCCAGTGTGGGGTAAGCCACTTGGGGCTCAGAGAGGTCACAGACTGCAGAATCTCCAGCCACCAGGCGGGGCCACTATGCGGAGCTGAACGCTGGCAGTCTTACTCCAGGCTCGGTGCAGCCGGCGCCCTTGACCCCAAGGTGGCGGAGACTGGGGCGAGGGTGGTGTTCCCGGTCCTCTGGTATCTCCCGGGTGCAGGGCTTCTGTTCTGTTCCAAGAACCTCCGTGTAGGAAGTCAATGCGGATGGCCAATGGTCTCCTTCCCCTGACCCTGAGGGAGCAATGGGGTGGGCAGAGGGCTCCCTGCCCGCAGCCCTTGCCTTAGCTGGCACTGAGGTCGGCCCAGGTTCCGGAGCCCTCTGGCCACACTGCCGGCCCCCGGGGACTCTCGGAGCCTCTTGCCTCCTTGGCTCCCTGGGGAGGTGTCCCCAGCTGCTCTGCCTGGGAGCGTGGGCGGGACATGCTGGGTGGATGTGGTGGTGCAGGAGCCACGCGGCCAGGCTCCCGGGTTCCGCAAGGCAGGTTTCTCTGGGCCCTGGGACTGGCTCTCCGGTCTGCAGCTTCGTGCAATGCACTTCACACACTAAGTTCCTTCACTTGGGGTGTACAGTGCTATATGCCTTTTAGTCCATGAACAGAGTCTGCAGCCATTCCCACGAGCTAATCTGACCACTGGGGATACACGGATGACCCCCATGGATGCCTGCAACAGCAGTGGAACCGGACCACCTGCGTGTGTATGGAACTATGAAAAAACAGCTTAAAAATTAGGCACAGTAAGAGGCTCGAGCAGCCGCGTATATGCCGTGTATACGGTGCGGGCACGCTGGACACCGAGGCTGACTCCTGTTCCCCCAGTGGGACAGCGAGAAGTCCTCGCACCACTCCGAACAGCTTGCTCTTTAAAATGGGAGCCATTTACTTCTGGAACTTCTCGTGCCTTATTTTTGGACCGTGTTGCCCAGGGGTAGCTGCAACTTGAGATGTCACACCCCAGATAACATTTCCATTACTCCAAAAAGAAGCCAGGGACCCATCGGCTGCGTTCTCGCTGCTGCCCGGGCCTGGGCAAGCGTGGGCAGACTCTGGCCCCATGGATCTGCCTTCCCTGGACACGTCATGCACACGGACTCGCACGCGGTGCTGGCTTCTGTGTGTGGCTTCTCCTGGCCTGGTTCCGTGTTGCAGCATGGATCACTTCCTCCTGTCGCTGTTTCCGCCGCATCATCGATGGAGCGCGTTCTGCGTCTCCAGGCGTCTGGCTGTTTCCACCTCGGTCCGTTACACCACCACCCCCCATCCCCCCCCCACCCCCGCTGCTGCTCTCTGCATTTATGTGCATGTCCTGATGTGAACCCAGGTTCTCGATTGTCCTGGAAATGGAGCTGGGAGAGGAACTCTGGGTCAGGCTAGCTCTGGGTTTTTGACAAAAAGCCAGACTGTCCTGTCTTCGTGGCTTCGGCTTGCTGTTTCTCGACAGCTACTGATGCAGCCTTAGCCCATGCTTGTTGGCATGGGGTCCCCCACATAGGTGACGGGGACCCACGTACTTGAGGAACCACCACTGCCACCCAGGGTGCCCCTTAGCTGGGAGCTGGCCTCGGTAGCTGGGTACTGAGCCCAGGTACTCCAAGCAGGCCGGACGCCTGCCCCTAGCTTACTTTATTTTTAATGGTGTTGTCTCATTACCGAGTTGGAAGAGCTCTTTGTATATGCTGGGTCCAGGTCCCAGGGGCACCTGCGATGCCTTCGCTCCCAGGGCAGGCCCAGGCTCCAGACTGGGAGGCCCCACCCCCGATGGGCCTCTGGCTGAGCCAGGGGTGGGCGCTGACTCACCCAGGAGGGCTTGGAGGGACGCCGTAGGGCCCCAGCGGTGGGGGCGGTGACCACCCACACCTGCCTGCCAGCGGGCATCTCCGCCACTGGCCCTCTCCCTGGGGGATTCCCGGAAGCCTGGGCCTCCCTCCAGCAGAGCCTTCAAGCCACGGCCCTTCCAGGTGCCTTGGGGGCCTGGAGGATTCAAGCCCCACTGCCCAGCTCCAGGCAGGAGTACCCGGATCTGCAGGGCCTGACCCCCGCTGCCTGCGCCCCAGCCACGCACCTGGCACCACACACTTGGAGCTCTGCCCCAGGAGCCCACCGAGGGACTAGACGACGTGCGTTTGCCCGCACAGGCTCGGATAAAAGGGCGCATGTCCTCCCCCAAGGACCACCGTCCACGCTTCCTGCCGGCACTTCCGGGAAGTCACGACTGGATCTGGTGCCCCGCCCCCAAACCGATGCCCCTCCCCCCACACTCCTCCGCTGGTAGCGCCCTTATCTCCCCAGGCCTCAGCTTACTCTTCTGCGAGATGGGGACGTGATCCGGGTGGGTGTTGGCTGGGGTTGGGGCAGTAGGGGGTCAGGGCCCTGAGGGGATAAAGGGGGCACCCGCTGCATTCCTGACGGCTCCCCTGGGCCACATGGGCCATCCTTGCTGCTTGTCTCCCCTGGCTGATGGGGGCGCTCCTTGGGGACAGGGAGTGTCACGTCCCTCTCTGCCCACAGCTCCTCTCCGTTCCTGGCCCGAGGCAGGTGGCAGGGACTGACGGGACAGTGCGACCTCCCACGGGGGCTCCTGGGTTGGAGGATGCAGAGGGCTGGGGTTGGGTACCCTGCACCTGTGAGGACGACGCCAGGCCGGGCTCACACACACGGGGAAGGCAAGGAGCTGCCTGGCGCCTGGGGGCTGAGCAGCCCCCTGGGCCTGGCGCCCTGCTCTGCTGCCCTTGGCTGTGGGCTCGGAGCTGTGCTCCCTGCCCACGTGGCTGAGGCAGCCCCTGCCCCCTCCTTGCCCAGCCAGACTCCTAATGGGGTTGCGGGGCCACAGGACCCGATGGCACAGCCTTTCCACCCTTAGAAGGAGCAGTGCTGTTGGCAAGGGAGCGGCTCGGGCTATGTGCATCCCAACCCTGGCTGCCCCTGCTGGAATCCCACGGAGACCTCCGGTGCGTGGCCTGGCCTCCCTCTTCCCATCCCCGACTCGGCAGGTGTTAGGGTGGGGGCCCCTTGCAGTGCTGGCACACCATGTGAGCACGAGGTTGAGCCCAGGCTGCTCCACTTCTGATCCAGCTCCCTGCCAATGCACCTGGGAAGGCAGCCCGTGATGGCTCAAGTGCTTGGGCCCCTGCCACCCACGGGGAGACCTGGATGGTGTTCCTGCTGCCTGGCCAAGCCCTGGCCATTGTGGCTGTTTGGGGAGTGAACCAGCAGATAGAAGATAACTGTGTCTCTCCCTCTCTCTTGTCACTCTGCCTTTCAAATAAACAGATCTTACAGAGAAACAAAGACCCCAGGTGTCACACTGCCATCACACTCTGCCTGTTTCCTGGCCTGTGATGTCCAGGTTGAGCACATATTAACCGTCCCTCTGCACCCACATGTGGTAAGAGATGCGGCGTGGGAACATTCCAGAAGAGCGGGCTGGGGCTGTCCCCTCTGGAGCTGAACTCTGGCTTTGAACCCAGCCTCCAACAGTTACCAAGTAACTTACAAAAAAAAAAAAAAAAAAAATGATAGGCCAGACGGAGTTTCTATCTGCTGCTTTGCCATCCGCTACCTCCACTTCCAAACCACCCACAGTGGCGAGGGCTGGGCCACGCTGAAGCTGGGATCTGGGAATGCGATCGGAGTCTCTCACGTAGGGGGCAGGGAGCCACCTCCTTGAGCCACCAGCTGCTGCCTCCCAGGGCGCACATCGGCAGGACGCTGGGGTCGGGACTTGAGGACGCTGGGGTCGGGACTTGAGCCAGAACGTGGCCCTGGGCGCTGCAGTATGGGATGCGGACATCTTAACTGCTGTGCACACAGTCGCCTCCCAGGGACTTCCTGAGCGTCAGTCTTCCTCCTCCTGACTTCCTAGAGCCCGATGGGTGGTGCCTGGCCCAGGGGTGTGCAGTGAAGAAGGGAGCAGGCCCCTGGGTTCCGCCCTCCGCCCCTGGAGCCCACCCTCCCGCTTCCCCGGCCTGGGAGGCAGAAATGGGAGCCGCGTGCTTCTTGCTGGAGGTCTCGGGGTGCAGCGGGGAGGGCTTCTATCCCAGTGTGCTTAGGAGACTCCTAACTAGGCTGCCAGATCAAATACAAGACGCCCAGTTGCTCAGGTAAACAATGAGTCATCAATACTAAAAGTGGAGTTGATTTGTTGTTGAGCTGGCATTCGGGCTTCCCCGGCACCCTGTACTTTGATGTGTGAAATCTGACCGCCCTGGGTTGAAACTGCGTTCTGATTGGCTCATCCTGGCCTGGGACCAGCGCTGGACTAGGGTTGGGATTGGTTGACGCCAGTCAGGGTTCACCCTGGAGGTGGGTGGGGTCTTCCCCTCTTCTGGTTCACCAGGCTGAGGGGGCGGCCAGGAAGACCGTGGTCCCTCACAAGGAGCAAGATGTCAGTTCCTGTACACCTGCGAATTGTGGCAGCATCTGAGGCTCGGTGCCTCCCTGTCGCCCATTTCACAGATGGAAGGACTGAGGCAGGGATCCTGTTGAGGGAGTGTGTGCCTGCAGGTGCTTCTGTCTGACACTAGGGGCCGCTGAAGAGCACCTGTGTGGCAGCTCCTGATGAGGGCAGAGCAGTTCACAACAGCTGTGAGGGCGTGGGCACCGGCCACTTCCGTGCCGGAGTGGGGAGGGCGCAGCTGGGCATTGAGGGGCTTTATCTGGGGCACCAGGTGTGCCCCCAGGTAAACTGAGTCCCAGCAGAGAAAATGGCTCCTGCTTGCAAAGGTAGCCCAGGTGGGTCACCTGGTCACTTAGCAGGTGCTAGGGCTTGGGTGGGCTCCTGCCTCGAACCTAAGCCGGATCTCTCCACCCCGCAGCCCGCTGCAAGCTGAGCTTGGCCTTGAAGGTCTCCTGCCGGGGAAGACTTGGGGGCTGTCGGCGTGGTAACCCCACACCTAACACTGGCTGCACTTGGGGGCAAAAGAATGTGCTGGAACCTCCATCCTCTCCTGAAAGCCTGGAAAGGGGTCCTTCTGGGTCTGGGAGCGGGGAGGGGTGTGTTGAGGAGGGAGAGACCACGACAGAAGGGGGCACTGATTCTGCTGGCAAAATGCTTGATCCGTTGAGTTGGCACACCATGAGCCGTGTTTGCTTTACCTTTTCCTTACTATTTATTTGAAAAGCAGGAGGCGAGAGGGAAGTCAATCTTCCATCAGCTGGTTCACTATCCAATTGTCCACAGCAGCTGGGGCTGTGGCCAGGCCGAAGTTGGGAGCCAGGAGCTCCGCCTGGGTCTCCCATGAAGGTGCCAGGGACCCAAGTACTTGAGCCGCCTCCCAGGGTGCACATGGCCAGGGAGCTGGAGTCGAATGTGGAGCCGGGACTCGAACCCGCGCACTTGCGGGATGTGGGCCCCGGATGCCGGCCCTGTGTTTTATCTCTGTGGTGATTTATTTAGCAAAAGCTGTAGGGGATAAAAGCACAGTAGCCCTGAAACTCCGATCTCGGCGGTCACGCCCGAACATGCGTGTTTTGTGCAGGCGGCCCTTTTGCCAGTTGGGGGGCGGGATCACCCGTGTGTATTCGGGCAGCCAGCGGCGGACTCGATGCACGAGGCCCCTGTGGAAGCAGCTGGAAGCACGAGCACCTCGGCTCCTCCACCCCGGGCTTCCTGGCCTCGGCTGCAGCCCGGCTCGGCTGCTGGGGTCGGAAAGAGTGACTCCCGCTTGGCCTGCCTCGGCGGTCAGGGCGACCGTGAGCCAGGCCGCACCCAGCCCGGCCAGCAGCGTCTGTGGCCCACACAAGGGTCAGGGGCTGAGAGCGGCTCGGCTGGGGGCCGGGGCCCACGGGGCAGGCTCGCCCAGTCTCCCTGAGGCCTTGTGACTTTCACGGGACGAAGGACGGGCCGTGAGGATGGGCGTGGTCCCCGTGGCCGCTATTCAGCCCCTGGGCTCCCAGCCGCCGCTCCTCCTGGCTGCTACCAAGCCATGGGGATGGGAGGGGCCGTCCAGGAGCCTGAATGGGACAGAGGCCTTTGGGCCAGGTGGGCCTTAGAGTCACCCTCGGCAGTGCCCAGGTACTTCCTCTAGGGGGCAGGGCCAGGGGGCAGGGGACGTTTCAGGGAGGATGTGTCTGCAGTGGGGTTGGTCTTGGGGCAAAGAGACATTCCAGGACGAGGGGGGTGACCTGTGCAAAGGTCCTGGGGTGTATGGTGCCCCTGTCGGGTGGCTGTTTCTGCTCTCCAGGCTGGAGTCGGCCGAGAGGTGAGCGAGCTGCCCCTCCAGGGTACTGACTCAAGCTGGGGGGCTTGATTTTGTACACAGCGTCTCAATGCCTTTCTTGACCCCGAGTCAAGATCAGACCTCAGCAGTCCCCGTGTTTGGAGCCCACCCAGCAGGGCAGAGCGGATGCTGCCCCCGGCCTGACCTGTGAGCACTCCCAGCTTCCGGGGGGGGGGGCTCCTTCCGCTTCCCTTCTCATCCCCGACTCATAACAGCACGGAGGGCTGCTGGGGGTCTGGGTCTTGAGCCCCGCTGTAGCTGCGGGGTGCAGTGGGGACAGAGTTAGAATCCCAGCTCTGCCGTTGGAGGCTGTGTGAACCCTGAGTGTGAGACCCTTGACCTTGATGAGCCTTGAGTTCCTCGCCTGCGCTGCCAGCTCCCCAGGGCGCTGGAAAGGTTGGACGAGGGATGCTTGCACGGCACCGGCAGCCGTGATCTAGAGTCTGTGTCTCACCTTCTGCAGAGGGCTGGCCTGGACTCTTAGGTCCTGGTCTGGGGGCCCTGCAGTCACCATGCCATGCGTCACCTGGTGGCAGGTCCGGGAACGCGAGGAAAGTCGCCAGGCGTGGCCTTGGGGTGCATGGGCAGCCGGGGACACGCGGGTTCCAGATGCAGCATTTTCTGGCCTCTGGCCTGGTACAGTTTTCTCCTGTGCCTGTCTCTGAGACTTGAATGTCTCCCTGTGACGCAGCTGCTTTGTGGCCTTCGGGCACCGGCAGCAAAGCAGACAAACGGAGCTCGTGGCTCTCGGCGCTCACGTCTTGTGGGGCCAGCCAGAGAGTAGGGAATCCATTAAGATGATTTTGGGAAGCCACAGGATGTGGGAGGGGGAGGGTAAGCTCAAGGTCATTGTATCAAGGAGACACCTGCTGCACCTTGTTGACGGCAGCACCATCCACAGTGCCAAAATCCAGAACCACCCGGCGCCGTGCAAGCATCCCATCATCGGGTGAGTGGACCGAGAAAATGCAGTGTGGAGACACGATGGAATACTACTCAGCTATGAAAAAGGCCCGTGGACCTGAGAAACAGGGGGCTGGGGTTTTCTCCTGTGTAAGGTCACACATAGGAGCCCAAGTTGAGGGACCTCCAGGCTCAAGGACACCAGAAGTGACCCATAGTCAGGGTGGTGATGGCTGGGACTTTGCCAAGGACCTCCCGCGAGGACTTTTTTTAAGTCTCACAACTAAAACAGCCAGGCTCATCCAGCCCGGGTGTTCTCATTCCCCCCAGACTGAGCCACCGTGGCATGGCCTGGAGTGTCCCTCCTCCTCCAACACCCTCCAAGTGTCCATCCACCCATCCATGCTTTGATCTGTCCATCCACCGCCTGCTCATCCATCTATACATCCTCTTGTCCGTCTGTCCAGCCAGCCACATATGCAAACCCCCTTCCTGAGTGCTGATGCAGTGCTGGGCCGAGCCCTCCCCGGGAGGCGTGGCACAGGTGACGAGCCGAGGGCTTGCTCACACACTGCAGGAAGCCTGCACGATGGGTGCAGACTTGCCCCTGTGGATCCTCCCTCCCGGGCTGCCCAGTCTTGTTGGGAGAGGGCGGCCCTCCCCTCTCGGCTGGGGAAACTTCCTCCCGTGGACAGGGAACCAGGGGCGCCCTGGCCCGCCCCTGCCGGGACCACCCCCAGCCTTGCTGCATTTCCAAGGTGGGATGTGAACCCTGGGCTCAGCTTTGCCTCCCCGCCCGGCCCACGCCCCATATGCACGCAGCCTATTCCCAGCGGGTGCAGAGCCCCACAGTGGCCGTCAGTTATGTGACTTTAAGCACGTCCCTGGTGGAAGGTCTTGGGAAAGCCACAGCCATTACTCTCCTCGCTGTGGGTCCCTCCTGGTGTCCCTGGGCTCCTGTCTGTCCCCTGAAAGATTGGAAAACACCCAGTTGCTGCCCTCGGGTCCATGGGGATGGGGAGCTGTGGGTTTCAGGGTATGGGTGGGGCTGGCTGGGGCTTCCACCAGCCCAGCTGGCACTAGATCAACAGCTACACTGGTGCCTGAAGTCGAGGTGTGAGCAGGGCCGTAAGGGGCTGTCACGGGCACGTGGTGTCAGGAGCTCGGCACAGCTTTTGGGGGGCACGATTCAACCCACGTCCCCCTAGGATCCCAGCTGTGCTTAAAAAAACCCACGATGGTCATGTTCTCTCTCTGTTGGTTTATTTGAAAGGCAGGATGGTAGCAGGTGGGGACTGTGGGAGAGAGATCTTCCATCTGCTTGTTTGCTCCCCAAATGCCCACAAAAACTGGGGCTGGGCCAGGCTGAAGCCAAGGAGCCCAGAATGCCATCTGGGTCTCCCATGTGGGTGGCAGGGGCCCAAGTACTTGGGTCATCCTCTGCTGCCTTCCCAGGTGCATTAGCAGGGACTCGAACCAACCCTCCCACCGCGATGCCGGCATCACAGTGGCTGCTTAACCCGCTGCGCCACAGGCCAGCCCCGTGTTCACTCGTGCCATGGATGCCGGATTCACGGGAGCATTCTCTCTGAAGACACACCGAGCCTTGTATGTGTGCTCTGTGGCTTTTCTGCACGGCGTTCCGTCATGGTGATCGTATCGTAAAACATACGCAAAACCAGCACTGGTACCCAGAGACCGCCCCCGGGTGGCGGGCTTGTGGACTGACTGCATTTCTCCCCGATGGTTCCCAGGCGTGTGCCCCCCACCTGCCTTCGCTGTCGGGTGAGAAACAGAAGCAGGGCATGGAAGAAGAGCTGGGGACGGCGCTGGCCCTGCCCATCCTTCCCTACCCCAGTGCTTCGGATCCAGATGGGAACTTGGCTACCCTTGGAATTCTTTCCTAATACGTATTTTTAGCACCGTTACGCACCCCTTTCAGACGCCCTGCTGGTGATTTGTGGCCCCCGTGAGCCGCATTGACTTTGTAGGGAGCTGTGTGGCTCGGGTCGTCTCACCTGCGTCCTCGGTGGAGGACGAGGGTAATAATAGAAGTGAGCTCATGGGTGGCTGGAGGCTTCCCAGGGAGCGTGCACGCACGTGAGCGCCTGCGCACAGGGCCTTGGCACGGGGAGCGGCTGCCACGAATGCCCTCCCGATGAGAAAAAGCCCAGCGTCCCAGGCAGGCATCTCGGCACCCTGGGGTGATGGCTCGGCTTACGGGGGCCAGCCCAGCAGCTGACGCCTCGCCCCAGGCCACGCGCTCATCCCTGGGGCACAGATGGCCCCCTGGCGTGTTTTCCCATCTTTGTCTCTTCATGCTTCCCCACCCCCGTCTCCCTCACCTGTTGAGCTGCATACTGATTTACAGCACGCGTTCCTGGCCGTGTGCTGCTGTTCACGACAGCTCGGTTGTCACAGGAGGACCTGGAGGAAGCCGGGGGAGGCGAGATGGTGGCAGGACGCGAGGGCATAGTCAGGGAGGTGTCTTTGTGCCTCCTGACTGAGCCGGGTAGTCGTCTTCCCTCCGATCGGAGCCCTCCCTGGCCCACAGCCTCCGAGGCTGGACTTTGGCCAGGTCTCTGCCCCTGGGCCTTGGAACGGGGGCTGTGCTGTGTGCAATCCATGTGTGTGTGTGTGTATGTGTGTCCCAGCTGGGCTGCCGCCCGCCCTGCAGTAACCCCCACAGATAAACTGGTGCTGGTGAGACCTTATTTATGTACAAGGTCATTCTTTGCGACATTGTTTGTAGAAGCCAAAGATTGAAAACAGCCCCAGCCCCTACCAGTAGGGCGCAGGTTCAATAAATGGCACAACCTGTGTAGTGGAAAAGCAGACCGTGCACCTATGAACACCCCGTGAGCTTTGTTTGCAGAGCAAGGTTTAAACCCCCGTGTCGTCGGCACCCGGAGGCTGCGAGAACATACATTTGGATTAACTCCTAGTTGCATCGAGATCCTGCCTGCTCGCTGAATGACTACATGTTTCCGAATTTTCTCACGGCCTTTTAAGAGGGGGCCGAGTAAGCATAGCATTTTTCAAAATTCCAAGGGAAAAATGTCGCATGCTTCAAATGTAGCAGTGTGGGCTTGAGTGTCGCTGGATTTTGCTTCAGTCTCTACAGCTGTGGGACCCGGGGTGAGCTGCTC
Organism: Oryctolagus cuniculus; assembly: GCF_964237555.1. Classification (NCBI taxonomy): domain Eukaryota; kingdom Metazoa; phylum Chordata; class Mammalia; order Lagomorpha; family Leporidae; genus Oryctolagus; species Oryctolagus cuniculus. The sequence continues at coordinate 22,725,950 of NC_091450.1, forward strand.
CACCTCTCTGTTTCAGTTCGACAGTTCCCTCTTGGGCTTGCTCTGATGGTTAAGTGGCACCCAGTGCCCAGCAGCGAGGGCAGTGGGTTGGCAGTGGTGGTGGGCTTCCAGAAAGCACTGTAGTTTGGGACGGTCCAAGGGGCAGCTGTGAGCTATCAGGTGGTGTCTGCCCTGTGTCTCTGGGGCCCTGGCTGGTGGCAGCTGTTGATGACAGTGGGGCTGCCACCGCCTCTTCCCCATCCCTTGCTCAGTGCACACAGCCCGGGGAGACCACGCAGTGCACTGTCTCCCGTGGCCCCGGCTGGGGTGGTGCGGCGTGAGCATCAGCTAGATTTCTGGGGCTGTGGCTTACTTGTTTTAAAGATTTATTTCCTTGAGAGGCAGAGTTACATAGAGACAAGGAGACCCTCCATCTGCTGGTTCACTCCCCAAATGCTGGCAACAGCCAAGGCTGGGCCAGGCTGAAGCCAAGAGCCTGGAGCTTCATTTGGGTTTGCCACTTGGGTGGCAGGGGCCCAAAGACCTGGACCATCTTCTGCTACTGTTTCTGGGTACACCAGCAGGTAGCTGGATTGGAAATGGAACAGCTAAGATTCAAACTTGCATTCCTATGGGATGCCAGTGTCGCAGGTGGGAGCTTAACCTGCTATGCCACAATGCTGGCCCCTATGGTTTTCTTTTTTTTTTTTTTTTTAAGATTTATTTATTTCAAAGATGGGATCACAGAGAGGCAGAGAGAGAGAGAGAGAAGGAGAGAGGTCTTCCATCTACTGGTTCAATCCCCAAATGGCTGTAATGACCGGAGCTGGGCTGATCTGAAGCCAGGAGCTTCTTCCGGGTTTCCCTCGTGGGTACAGGGGCCCAAGGACTTTGGCCATCCTCCACTTCCCTCCCAGGCCATAGCAGAGAGCCGGATTGGAAGTGGAGCAACCAGAACTTGAACCAGCGCCCATATGGGATGCTGGCACTGCAGGCGGCAGCTTTACCTGTTACACCACAGCACCAGCCCCCCATGGTTTTCTTAATGTTCTTTTATTTTCATCTGCCTGAAAGAGAGAAGGGAGTGTATGCTAGCCTCCATACACTGGTTCATTCTTCAAATGCCCACACCAGCCTGGCTTGGGCCAGGCCAGAGCCAGGAGTCCGGATCTCCATCTGGGTCTCCCATGTGGGTGGCAGGGGCCCAAGTACTTGGGCCATCACTTGCTGGCTCCCAGATGCACCAGCAGGAAGCTGGACTGGAAGCAGCGCAGCCAGAACTTGACCCCACACTCTGGGGATGTGGGCATCCCAACCGTTGGTTAGCCCTCTGCACCACAGCACCTGCCCCGTTTTTCCTGCAGGGAGGGGGGCGTGTTTGAGGAAATAGAAGAGTAAAGCTCCCTTGGAGCCGGCTCCTGCCTCTCGTGCTGCACCGGCCTGTCCTGCTCCACTTCCCGGAAACCTCAGCCAGCACGGAGGGGCACTCCCTAAAGCAAGCAGCAGGTGCACACCGTGCCAGGTCTCAGCCCTTGCCCCAGAGGCCACCTCCTTTCCTGCCCAGTGAGGGCTGATTCTAGAACCTTCTACGTGCTCTAGGTTTGGGGCCTGGTTTCACTGATGCAGCTTCCACGCCTCCTTCTGCCCCATGATGAAACAGAGGTGGTGACCCTTGTGAGGTTGCAGCTGGGGCTGTGGTCACCTTGGGGGGAGCCAAGAGCAAGCAGCCTGCGGCTTCTGGCTGCCATCACTCAGGGAGATGTCCTGAACCACCAGCCCTCGTCGGTTCTGCCCCATGACCGAGTTTGAGATGAGGCCAGAGTGGGTCGGGGCTGTGGGAGTTCACCCCGCTGCCAGCTAAGCCTCCACGCGGCCAGGCTGGTGAGCGGCCGCCTCCTGGGAACTTCGGGGCTCACGTGGCGTCCTCGCTGTATTTTGCTGGGCCTGCCACAAGCAGGGGATGTGGGGGGACAAAGGTTTGGGGCTGCCCAGGCCAGCGTCCTAGAATCAGGATCCTCCGCCCCCCGCCCTGATTGCCCCTCTCCCGACGCCCCAACCTTGACCCTGTTGCCGCTGGCATGTTCCCGCTCCCGCTGCGGCCCCTGACCTCAATTTCTTGAAGTCTCTGAGGACTGGGACGGGGGTTAGAAAACCTTTGGTAAGGCTCCGTGGGTCTCTGTTGCAACCACCCACCTGATGTAGGTCAGAGGCCGCACAGGGGACTCAGAAACATGTCACTGTGACCCGGGAGAGCCTGGTTTACCAGTGAGCACAGCAGAGTGGAAATGTGACCTCCAGAAGCAGGGAGAATATTTGCCAGTGGAGATCCACGTCCCAGGTGTGTCGGGACACCTGCAGCTCGGCTCCGGACTCCAGCTTCCTGCCGATGCAGACCCCGGGAGGCAGCAGTGAGCGCTCAAAAATCCCCACTCCTGCCACCCATGTGGGAGACCTGATTGAGTTCCAGTCCTTGGATTCACCTGTGCCCAAGCCCAAGCCATGGTGGGCATCTGTGGGGGGAGGAGGAGCCAGCAGATCAGATCTCCCCCGCCCCCCCGTCTATATCTCCACCTCAGATAAAACTTTAAAGCTTAAAAATGGGGAAAGCATACCTGAATAGACATTTCTCCATAGAAGACACAGAAATGGCCAACAGGTGCATGAAGGGACACCCGGCATAGCAAATCCTCAGGGAAATGGGAACTACATTTGCCGTGACGTATCATCTAGACCTGTCGGCATGGCTGTTAGAAAGCAGGTGTGGGCCAGCGCCGTGGCTCGCTTGGTTAATCCTCTACCAGCAGTGCCAGCATCCCATATGGGCGCTGGGTTCTAGTCCCGGTTGCTCCTCTTCCAGTCCAGCTCTCTGCTGTGGCCCCGGAAGGCAGTGGAGGATGGCCCAAGTGCTTGGGCGCCTGCACCTGCTTGGGAGACCAGGAGGAAGCACCTGGCTCCTGGCTTCGGATCGGCACAGCGCCGGCCGTGGCAGCCATTTGGGGAGTGAACCAACAGAAGGAAGACCTTTCTGTCTCTCTCTCTCTCTCGCTGTCTGTAACTCTACCTGGCAGGTGTGTGTGAGGAAGGAGAGAAAAGGAGACACCAGCGCACTGTGGGTGAGAGTATGCGATGGGGCAACCACGATGGAAAACCAGGATGAGGATTCCTCGCATGATTAAACAGGATTCCTGCTGCTGGACGCTTTCTGGCAAGAACTGAACTCCCAGATGCCTTCCAGCATTATTCACAGTAGCCAAGGTACAGAAACAACCCAAAAGTCCCTCAACAGATGCGCGGGTAAGGTGGTGTACTTGTATCCACACCATGAAATATTATCCAGCTGGTAAAAACAAGGAAGAACTGCCCTGAGCGACAGCCTGGGCGCACCTGGAAGGTGTGAGAGAGGGAGACAGGCCAGCCATGGGAGGGCCGATTCCACGTGGGTGCAGTTTCCCAGGGAGTCTCATAAAAATGGGGCAGATCGCTGGCTGCAGGGGGTTGATGCAGGGGACCCTCGGCAGGCGAAGTCTCGGGTGCACATGAAAGTGTTCTAGCAATGGGCCGTGCGGCAGGGCGCCCACAGTGAGCAGCCCCACACAGAGAACTTTGCAGTCCGCAGCAAAGAGGTCAACTCTGGTGCCGAAAAATACGGAGATCCACACGTGGTTTTCCAAGATGTACTTATTTGAAAGAGAGAAAGGGAGCAAAAGCCAGTCACTGGTTTGCTCCCCAAATGGCTGCAAAGGCTGGGGCTGGGCCAGGCCAAATCTAGGAGTCGGGAGCTCCATCCGGGTCTCCCGCATGGGTGGCAGGGGCCCAAGCGCTGGAGCTGTCTTCTGCTGCTCTCTCAGGAAGCTGGGTCAGAGCGGAGCAGCCCGGGCTGGAGCCAGTGCTGTCAGGTGGGACGCCGGCGTCGCAGGAGGCGGCCTAACCCTCTGCACCACAGCGCTGGCCCCGTAGATAACTTTTTAATAATATGCATTTCTGGGAGCTTCTTGAAGACCCCACGTATTTGGCACTCAAATCTCTGACACAAGGCTGGTCTCGGGTGAATTAGTACAGAATGATAAGAAATAAAAAGGGGGAAACCCACGTCGGGGGTGATGGCTGGAGTCCTGGCTTCCCCTTCCAATCCAGCCCTCTGCTGATGCACCTGGGAAAGCAGCAGATGACGACGGCCTGAGTGCTTGGGCCCCTGCACCGCACACGGGAGACCTGGATGGAGTTCCAAGCTCCTGGCTTCGGCCTGGCCCAGCCCTGGCCATTGCAGCCATCTAGCGAGTGAACCAGCAGGTGGAAGATTCTCTCTCCCTCTCCCTCCCTCACTCTATCTCTCTCTACCTTTCAAATAAAATATTTTTAAAAAAATATTAAGAGTACAAGAGGAAAAACACACTGACTGGAAAGGTTGGTGGGCTCTGGGGTGGAATAGTAGGTAAATGGGGATAGAGGGCGATGTGTGGTGCAGGAATTTGGTTCAGCGGCGTGGAGCCGGGTGTTTTTGGAGGGGATCTTGAAGACCTCATAGTTACGTGCCATCTCTGGCTTCGGTTTCCCTGTCTGCAGAGAGGGACTGGTGATGAACCTGCGACTCTCGGGAGAGCCGGCAGGCCACGTGCTCAGCGCAGGGCACCAGAGGGTGGATTCGGAGCTCTGGGTGCGAGTGGTGCCCAGGTACATACTGGTACAGAAAAGGCCTCAGTGGGAAATGGGGACACCTGCAGAGGTCCGTGTGGCTGGCGGGGGCCACACACTGGGGGGTGTCTTGGGGGCAGCTGTAGGGAATGCAGCAGCGTGGGGGAAGCAGGGCGAAGATGTGGGAACTCGGTCCCTCCTGCCTGATTTCTCTGCAGACCTAAAACTAAACATATCAGGGGATTCCAATTCAATCCCATCAAGGTGGCATGTACCAATGCCATCTCACTAGTCCCAGTGATCAATTTCTGTTCACAATTGATCATATTGACAGGACTAAGAGCCAAAGGGAGCACATAAACAAGACTAGTGTCTGCAAATACTAACTGATAGAATAAAAAAGGGAGAGAACGATCCAACATGGGAAGCGAGATACACAGCAGACTCATAGAATGGCAGATGTCCTAAACAGCACTCTGGCCTCAGAATCGGCCCTTAAGTCATGCGGATCTGGCTGAAAAGCCCAAGAGAGTATTACAGGCATGGAAAGCCAAAACTCTGGCAAAAAAAAAAAAAAAAAAAAAAAACCTAAATGAAAGATCTCCGCGACTGAGATCCCAGTGGAAAGAATGGGTCATCAAAGAAGGAGGTACCTTCTTCTGAAGGGAGGAGAGAACTTCCACTCTGACTATGACCTTGTCTAAATATGATCAGAGTCGGTGAACTCAAAAGGCTTCCATAGCCTTGGCAACTCATGACAAGAGCCTAGGGAGATTACTGATGCCATAAACAAGAGTGTCAATTTGTTAAGTCAACAACAGGAGTCACTGTGCACTTACTCCTCATGTAGGATCTCTGTCCTTAATGTGCTGTACATTGTGATTTAATGCTATAACGAGTACTCAAACAGTATTTTTCACTTTGTGTTTCTATGTGGGTGCAAACTGTTGAAATCCTTACTTAATATATGCTAAACTGGCCTTCTGTATATAAAGAGAATTGAAAATGAATCTTGATGTGAATGGAAGGGGGGAGGAAGAGGGAAAGGGCAGGGTGGTGGGTGGGAGGGAAGTTATGGGGGGGAAGCCATTGTAATCCATAAGCTGTACTGTGGAAATTTGTATTCATTAAATAAAAGTTAAAAAAAGACTAATCCATAACAAAAGGCTATTGAGGAACATTCACGGGGCCAGCGCTGTGGCACAGTGGGTAAAGCTGCCGCCTTGGTGCCAGCATACGTGGCACCCATATGGCTGCCAGTTCGAGTCCTGGCTGCTCCACTTCCCATCCAGCTCTCTGCTGTGGCCTGGGAAAGCAGTAGAAGATGGCCCAAGTCCTTGGGCCCCTGCACCCATGTGGGAGACCGGGAAGAAGCTCCTGGCTTCGGATCAGTGTAGTTTTCGCTGTTGCAGCCATCTGGGGAGTGAATCAGCAGACTGAAGACCTCCCTCCCTCTCTCTCTCTGCTCCTGCCTCTGCCTTTCTGTAACTCAAATAAATAAATCTTACAAAACAAAACAAAACAAAAAACCGGCAAGCAGGGACTTGGGTCCGGGGTTAAGATGTTGCTGGGGGCACCCATGTCCCCATGAGAAGGCCTGGGTCTGAGTCCCCACTGAGTCTGCAACCCAGCTTCCTGCTAATGTGCACCTGGGGAGAGGCAGGTGAGGGTCAAGCCCTCCCCAACCACTTCCCGTTCCCCTGCCCCAAAGCAAACGCCACCCCTCCGAGAAGTCGCCAAGCCTCAGGCTGCATTGCGTTCCTTGTCCTGTGTTCTCAGGGGCCCTTGGTCACGGCCTTGACATTCCCTTGTTCTCGGTGGCATCCAGGTCCAGCGAGGTAGGGCACAACCTGTGCATCTGCACGTGGCCGTGGGCTTGGAAGGACCTGCGCTTGGAGAGCTGTTCTGCCGTGGCCGCTGGGAGACGTTCAGTCATCTCCGAGCGAGGGGGACACCTGCCCCCGCCCTGACAGGTGACGGCTGGACTCAGTGGAGCTTCGGGGCTGTGTCCCCTGGTAGACTACGTTGTTAGTGACCCGTGGCGAGCTCTGAGCTTCCGGGAGCTTCGTGACTTAGGGCAACACTGTCATCTCGCACTTCTGGGCGTCCCAACGTAAAGCAAGAGTTGCGCTCCTGGCCGGCGCCGCGGCTCATTAAGCTAATCCTCCACCTTGCGGCGCCGGCACACCGGGTTCTAGTGCCGGTCGGGGCGCCGGATTCTGCCCCGGTTGCCCCTCTTCCAGGCCAGCTCTCTGCTGTGGCCAGGGAGTGCAGTGGAGGATGGCCCAAGTGCTTGGGCCCTGCACCCCATGGGAGACCAGGAGAAGCACCTGGCTCCTGCCGTTGGATCAGCGTGGTGCGCCGGCCGCAGCGGCCATTGGAGGGTGAACCAACGGCAAAAAGGAAGACCTTTCTCTCTGTCTCTCTCTCTCTCACTGTCCACTCTGCCTGTCAAAAAAATTAAATTAAATTAAATTAAAATTTAAAAAAAATTAAAAGAGTTGCGCTCCTGGGGAGACCCCGTGTCCTGCCTGCACTCCCTGGCTCACAGCCCCTCCCTCCACTGAAGCCCCCCCCCCCCCGTCTTGCTCCAACTCTGACCCTCATCCCTCCCTCCCGTAAGGGCCCTCGTGATTGTGGGGGCCCACTTGGATGATCCCATACAGTATCCCGTCTCAGAATCCCTCCCCTAGGCCACTGCAAAGTCCTCTGGGCATGTCAGGTGACAGCGTGGTGGGTCAGGATGTGGGCATCTTCCAGGGGGCCATTACTCAGGTGACCACAGCCATGTGGTGTCTGGGAGAGCAGGGCCCATCTGCCCAGCACTGCCCTGGCCCAGGGCCTGCCGTGCGGTACCTGCCTGGTGGCTAAGCAATTGCTGAGGGACTGAATGAACGACAGGAGGCACTGTGTATGGCTGGAGTGCCCAGGCTGCGGACCAGGGTGGACGGGAGACGCCTGGGGGTGGCAGGCAGTGGCCCTGAGAAGCTGACCTTTAGTGACAGAGCCCAAAGAGGTGGTTGGGTCCCTGTGAGCTGGCCCTTCCACCCCCAGCCTGTGTTGGGTGTCCTTGGCTGCCTGGTACAGGGACACATGCCAGGGGCACCCTCCTCTGCCAGTGGGGGTGGGAGCCGTGAAGCAACCCGGATGTCGCCACACACCCCCTGAGCTGTCCTGCAGGGGGAGTTGTGTCATTGTACTGGGGACCCCGTGACCTGCGGGTTAGGGGTGAAGTCCCTGGCCCTCTCCTCAAGCTGCCTGTGGGGTGCTTTTCCTTTTGGCTTTCATGAGTGCTGAGCACCGGTGCTTACCAGGCACAGCGCCAAGTCCAGGGTAGAGCAGTGACATAGGCCACTGGGTCCCGTTCCTGCAGCTCTCGTTCTCTCGGGGGACACAGAGCGAACGTCAAGGCCATTGCAGAGACAGCAGAGGGCCGTGGAGAAACTTCCATCCTCCAGGGGCAGGGGTTCCTTGAACAGGCTCCTCCAGCCCTTCTGAGAAGGTCCCAGGACCCCTTTGGGCCGAGCTCTAAGAAACCAGAAGGGCCAGCCCCACAGGGAATCCTGGAGGTGGAGTTTCAGGCAGAGGGATGGGCAGGAGCAAAGGCCCTGGGGCATGGGTGAGCTGTGAGCTCCTGAGGGAGGACGAGGAAGGCCAGGGAATGAGATCTTCTTGTATTTTAAAGATTTATTTTTTTATTTGAAAGAGAGAGGGAGTGACGGATAGACAGAGACATCTTCTAACCACTGGTTCTCTACCCGGATGGTTACAATGGCCAGGGCTGGGCCAGGCCAAAGCAGGAGCCCAGAGATCCATCCAGGTCTCCCATGGGGATGGCAGGGACCCAAACAGTTGGGCCATTTTCCACTGCTTTTTCCAGGTGCACTAACAGGGAGCTGGATAGGAAGTGGAGCTGTCAGGACTTGAACTGGTGGCTCATATGGATGCCAGTGTCTCAGGTGGCAGGTTTACCTGCTGCACCACAGTGCCATCCCCAGAGATCTTTTAAAAGTGGAGGTGGGGGGCCGGTGCTGTGGCATAGTGGGTAAAGCCCCAGCCTGCACGCTGGCATCCCATATGGGCACTGGTTGGAGTCCCGGCTGCTCTACTTCCAATCCAGCTCCCTGCCGATGGCCTGGGAAAAGCAGCTGAAGATGGCCCCAGTGTTTTAAGTCCCTGCTACCCACATGGGAGACCCAAATGGAGTTCCTGGGCTCCTGGCTTTGGCCTGGCCCAGCCCTGGACATATGTGGCCCTCTGGGGAGTGAGCCTTAGGATGGAAGATCTCTCCCTCTCGGTCACTATAATTCTGACTTTCAAATAGTCTTTTAAAAAAGAAAAAAGTGGAGGTAGCTTTAGGAGGCCCGAGTGGGGGCAGGCAGGTTGTGCTGGGGGCTGGGAGAGGTGGGCTTGTGTGGAAGATGCCCCAAGGATCCAGCCACTGGAACTGTAGGAATGAGGGGCCCCCGCTCTGCCCCGGGTCTTCCAGCCAGGCCCTTGTGCCAGCTCTAGGCCTCTAGGGGGAACAAACAAACCTCCTCCTGCTGTGTTGCGGGGTACCTGGTGGGGACCACCCACACGACCACGGGCTTGGGGAGATCCGGGCCTCTCCACCCCTCTCTGCTTCCTTTTGGGATGTTCTGTCCCTTTAAATGGATCCTGGGGACCTTGACAGCCATGGCCCAGGGAGTGCATGGAGAGTGGCAGGAGCCCGGGCTGCCCTCCAGGGGACCCCTCTCATCCCTGGGAGGACCCCAGAGACTCCCAGAGCAACACCAGGAGGGCCTCAGCTGTTCCTGCTCATCACCCCCAAAATAACCTCCTCGGGAGGGCGTGGCTGCCCCACGAGGGCAGCGGGGGCTGTGACCCGGGAGGAGAGCTTGGGCTGCCACGAGCTGAGTCAGTGCATTCAAGTTTCCCACGGGCTTGGCTCCCCAGGCAGAGACCCCAGGCAGCAGGTGGCCCAGGGCAGCCCTGCCACCTCCTCTGTCTGCCACAGGATTCTCTGGGCACGCGCTCTTTTGAAAAACAGAACCAAGAAAATGTATCTATCTACCTGCCTGCCTGCCTACCTATTTGGCAGAGTTATGGAGAAAGAGAGCGCGGGAGACAGAGATCTTCCATCTACTGGTTCACTCCCTTAATGACCACAATGACTGGAGCTGGGCCAGGCTGAAGCCAGGAGCTTCTCCTGGTCTCCCACGTGGGTGCAGGGGCCCAAGGACTTGGGCCATCCTCCACTGCTTTCCCAGGTGTGTTAGCAGGCAGCTGGATCGGAAGTGGAGCAGCCGGGACTCGAACCGTCATTCCAATATGGAATGTGGAGGCTTACTCTGCTGTGCCTCGATGCTGGCCCCTAAGGTGGCGTTTTGATTCTTAGACGTATTGGGTAATGATAATTCAGGGTGTCACTACCCACCTCTTTATACTGTTATTATTGCTTGTGGTGAGTGCATTCAAAGTCTGCTGCATTGTTGCTAATGACCCAGCAATTCTACCTGCCATGCCCCACACAGGCGGAGCACCAGCACTTCTCCCCTCCCCCACCCACCACTGACCAACCTCTCCCCGCCCCCCTCCGCTCGCCCCACGCTCTGGTATCCACTCTTTTAAAAATTAGCTAATTTTATTTGAAAGGCAGAAGAGACGGAAGTGACATCCCCTCTGCTGGTTCATTCCCCAAATGCCCACAACAGCCAGGGCTGAGACAGGCCAAAGCTGGGAGCCAGGAACATCCATCTCTTGTGAGTGCGGCAGGAATGCGGGTACCTGAGCCATCGTTGCTGCCTCCCAGGGTGCCTGAGCCGGGACTTGAACCGGGGCACTGTGCTGGGAGGCAGGCACCCCCAGTAGCACCTTCACCGCTAAGCCAAATGCCTGCTCCAATAAACACAACAGGAAATTGTGCCCTGTAACCTGAAAACCGTGCTTTGGGGAGTCTGAGCCTGAGAAAGGAGGAAGCAGTCTGGGAAGAGGTGGGGGAGGCTGGAAACAGCCCAGTGTCCGTCTCGGGGGGACCCTCTGAGGCTCGTGGGTGATGGGGGATCCTAGGAAGGGGCGGGGGCGGGGCTCGATCTGCACTCATACTAACCTGGGCAAGTGTGCATGGAGTTAGCCAGCTCTGCAAACGCAAAGCAGACGCCTGTGTGTGTGCAAACGGATGGATGGCTGTGCCCAGGGAAAGGCGTGGAAGGAAGAAGGCCCACTGCTCGCCTCCTGCAGGGCAGCTGAGCCGGGGAAGGGGCTGGGGCTTGCGGGTCCTGGAAGGCAGGGACTCGGAGGTCCAGCATTGCCTTTGTGTGTCTCTCTGCCGTGTGGCCGGTGCCAGGGAACAGCCACCGCTGCTGCGGCTCACAGGAAAAGCCAATAAAACGTATTTTTAGCAATTTACTGAGCTGGGCTCTGTGCTAACAGCCGCAGAGGCTGTGTCTGTCCAGAGTGTTCTCCGAGCCCAGAGCTGCTGTCATCTTAAGAGAGAACGCCGTGGGCTGGTGCTTTCATCCCCCTGGTTCTTCGAGGGGGAAAACGAGGCCCAGAGAGGCTGAGGGGCTCGGGCCGGGGGCACAGCTGGCACGTGGCGCAGCAGGGGTCTGGGGGGGTGCGAGGCGGGGTCTAAGGTCCTGTTATCAGTTATCAGAGTGAGGGAGCAGCCGTGGCTGTCTGAGTCCGGGGCGGGGGGGAGCACCTGCGTGTCTGAGTGTCCAGCGGGCCCTAGCCCATGGCGTGGGGGGAAGTGCCACTGCTCATGTCTGAGGCTCGGCTTTCCCTGGCCTCCACGCCACTTTGTGTCTCTTAGAAGACATCAGCCAAGGGGCCAGTGTTGTAGGACAGCAGGCTAAGCCCCAGCCTGTAGCACTGGCCTCCCCTATGGACGCTGGTTCGAGTCTCGGCTGCTCCACTTCCAATCCAGCTCTCTGCTAATGTGCCTGGGAAAGTGGTAGAAGACGGCCGGAGTGCTTGGGCCCCTGCACCCATGCGGGAGACCTGGAAGAAGCTCCTGTGTTCAGCCTGGCCTACACCGGGCCATTGAGGCCGTTTGGAGAGTGAACCAGTAGCTTGAAGACTTGTCTCTCCTTCTCTCCCTGTAATTCTCTGTAATTCTTCCTCATAAGCAAATCTTCTTCTTCTTTTTTTTTTTTTTTTTTTTTTTTTTTTTTTTTTTTTAGATAAGTAAGGGGCTGGTGCTGTGGCACAGCAGATTAAGCGGCCCTGTGATGCTGGCATCCCATGTGGATGCTAGTTCAAGTCCCAGCTGCTCTGCTTCCGATCCAGCTCCCTGCTAACGCGCCTGGGAAAGCAGCGGAGGGTGGCCCAAGTGTTTGGGCCCCTGGCACCCACATGGGAGACCTGGATAAAGCTCCTGGCTCCTTGGGTCTGGCCCAGCCCTGGCTCTTGCTGTCATCTGGAAGATTTCTGTCTCCCCTCTCTCTGTAACTCTTTAAATACATAAATAAATCTTTAATATAAACAAAGTGTAAAAGAAGAGATCAGTGCTGATGAGGCCAGGAAGAGAAAAGCCACGAGGCCCAGGCCCCCTCCTTTTTAGACTCCGCCCCTCAATCCCCAGAGAGGGGCTTTCCGATGTGGGCCATGGTCAGAGGCCGCCCTTCCCCCACCGGGCCACAGGGTCCATTGCCTGACTTCCTGTCCAGTGAGAGCCATGCCAACAGGTGGGCAGCTCCTGGCAGGGAGCGGGGTGGGCTCAGCTCCCCAAAACCTCAGTGAATGGCATTTGACACATAGGGACAACGGGGATGGGTGTGACACTGGGGAGCTGTGCCAACGTGTTCGCATCCGGGTGGAGCCAAAGGAGACCCTGGCTAATGTCAAGAATGGTTGGAGACACCGAGAGTGCACAAGGGGGAAATAAACAGTTCCATCACCACTACAGGTGTTCACGCGATAGATGAATCACGAGTGTCTGCTATGCCTTAGGCCTGTTGCAGACCCTGCCTGGAGGTGATGGTAGCGAACAAGAGTAGAGTCACTGCCATGAAGCCGGCATTTGGTGCGAGGAGTTAAAATGCCTCCTGGGATGTCCACGTCCCGAACCAGAGCGCCAGGTTTGAGTTCGGCTCTGCTTCTGATCCAGCTTCCTGCTTCTGCCCGTGTGTGAAGGCAGCCAATGGTGGCCCAAGTACTTGGCTCCCTGCACCCATGTGGAAGACCTGGCTGGAGTTCTGGGTGCCTGGCCCAGTCCAAGCTGTTGCTGGCATTTGGACTGTGAACCAGGGAGTGGAAGATTCTCTCTCTGTGTCTTTCAAATAAAATATAAATAAGCAGAATTAAAAATAGAGTTGCTGCCTCGTGGAGCGAACATTGCAGTGGAGAAAGGCAAATACTGCCATGTAAACCTGGGAATGAGGAAGCTGGCGTTTCAGTTGAGATGCAAATGATCATATGGGATCAACCCTGCAAGAAGCTGGGAAGAACAGTATTCCAGGAGGCAGGAACAGCATGTGCAAAGGCCCAGGGGCAGGAAAGAGCGCTTGATGCATTTAAGTTAAGGACAGGCTATCACGGTGGGAGCACAGCGGGCTAAAGGAGGTGGGCGGGGCTTGGGGTTGGAGATGTGGGCGGGGCAGGGCCCTGTGAACTGGCGGGGCTGACTGAGTGTAGGTTTCCGGTTGTTACAGCAGGGAACCATTGAGGGTGGTAAGCACACGTGTGCCGTGGCCCTTGACTTCTGCACTGAGGGGGCGGAGGATGGAACTGGATTGTCCATTCTTCCAAAACACATCTTGGCGCTTCTCAACCGTGCTGCCGCCGCCCTGGTCCCAGCCACCACGGTGTCTGCCCTGGACAGCGGCAGCGACATCTCCGTGGGCGTCCCTCCACCGTTCCCGCCCGTGTCAGTCCATCGTCCACACCACAGACGGACCTATGAAAACCTCAGGAACATTGGGCTGCTCTTCTGCTCATGGCTTCCCACTGCTGTGGAATCCGGGAGAAAGTGTCCGGGTCTTGCCTAGGGGTCTCTGAGGCCGGCTTGACGTGGCCCGATCCCCCTCTCCTTCCCACGCCCTCTGCTCCAGCACATGGAAACATCAGTGTCTGTTCTTGCCCAAGGCCTTTGCCTTCTCCGCGCCTCCCCTGGGCTGTTTTCCCCACGACTCTGGGCCTGTGTTAGTCCTATGGACCCCGCGTAACCATCGCCTTCTCGGAGAGTTCTTTCCTCTTCACATTGTCAAAAGAGGCCCCGCCCTCATCACCTGTGGGTTCCTTTGACAACACTCTTCACACTGTGTGATTGCTTGGCTATTGGTGCATTTTTGCCTGTCTACTTTCTTCAAGTTCAAGCTCCCAGAGATCAAAGACCACCTCTGAGGCTCGCTCTTCCACGCCCTGCGCCTAGTGAGGCACCTGTCACGTGCTGGGTGTGCAGCTGTTGATGGCTGGGGAAATGAAACGTTTGAGTCAGCATCCTGGGCGCCCGTCCTGGGACACACCTCTCTGCACACACATGGCCCAGCAAGGAATGTGTTGCTATATCTGTGCTGGGGGCTGGATCCTTTTGGCTCTGTGGTCACAGCCACTGCCTGCACAAAGCTTGGATTCTAGAAAGGGGCACCTGGATTTGAATCCTGGCTTGGCCTCTTAGAAGGTGTTTGCTTGCCTTTGCCACATGATGTTGGAAACCCCACATGTAGTGACTTAAAGCTGTATTATCTGTCTTGATTCTGTGGGTTTGTTGCTGGGTGGCTGCTCGGCTGCCCGTGCCTTCCCTTGCTCTTGGCTCATGGCTGGCTGGGGGGACAGCTGGGCTGCAGGAGATGTGGGTGCTGTGGGCTCCCTGGCCAGGATGATGGTTGGGGCCAGCTCTCTGGCACACAGCCCCTCATCTTCCTGCGGATAGGACCAACTGCCTTCCATGGCAGCTTTGGGCAAGCATTCCAGGTCAGCAAATACTCCCGCTGCTGGTATGTTCTGTTAGGCCAAGCAAGTCAAGAGGACGGCTGGACATAGGGGAGTACAGCAACGTATCCTCTCTGTGCCTTGCCTTCCTCTCTGAGCTGGTTATGAGAAGCGAACAGGTAATGTGTCCAAAATGCTTAGCGTACTCCCTGACCCTTAGAAAGTACCCAATGAATAGAAATTCCTTTTAGTATTACAGTAGGAACTTGGCAAATATTGGATGGGTGGAGGTTGGGTGGATGGGTAGATGGTTGGAGGAATGGAAGCATGGAAGAGTGGGTGGATGGGTGGGCAGGTGGATGGGTGGATGGGTGGAGGGGATGGATGGATGGACATGGATGAGTAGGTGGATGGATGGGTAGATGGATGGATGTAGGGGACGGATGGGTGGGCAGATGGGCAGGTGGATGGGTGGAGGGGATGGATGGATGGACATATGGATGAAGAGATGGATAGATGAGTGTGTAGATGGATGGGTGGTTGGGCAGGTGGTGGGTAGATGGATGGATGGATGGATGAGTGGCTAGGTGAGTGAGTGGGTGGATAAATGGATGGATGAGTAGGTGGGTGGATGGATGAGTGGATGTTACATGGAGGACAAATGGCTTATGATGTTGAAACAACACAGTCTCGCTGACTTATCTGTTCCTAAGTCATTTGATGAGGATTAGGATAAACGGCAGCTCTCACCAGCCATTGAGTTCAGACACCTTGATTTCTAAAGAGACCTGGCTTCTTGCTCCATGTACTTTTTCGTCATTTGTATTTGTCTAGAAGAAGGGTGGGAGGGTGCGGGCCAGGCAGTTCTGCCGCCGACTGTGTGTGTGAGAAGCTGCACACAAGCTCACTCGCTCTCTGGCTCCCACACAACGCACACCACACACCCCTGCACAGCCTTGGAGAAACATGACCAAGCTTCGAGAGTCGCGGCGCACACCGCCAAGCTTTCCAGGGGAGAGTTAAGTAGCAAACCACACTGGGCTGGGGCACAGGGAGTCTGTTGACACACGTTCCTCCAGGCGCTGGGCTGGGGTGCAGCCGGGGGCAGGCAGCTGTGAGGAGCTCCCGCGCCAGCCCCGGCGGAGCAGAGCCTACCTCCTGGCCTGTCCGCCAGCTGGGGCCGGAGCCTGTCCCTGGGGCCACCGTGAGCGAGGATGGAAAAGACCCTGGAAAAGGTGCCTTTGAGAGCGTCTCGGCTCCGGGTTGGCCAGGTGAACTGTGGGGGTGGGGACGGTTGCCACCTGCTCCAGGCGTGTTTTCTGGCAGCTTGAAAGCCGGGAGGGAGAAGCAGGGGATGAGAGAGGAGGGGGAGGGAGCAGAGAGGCGGATCTGTGTCTAGGGCTGCAGTAACCAAGCACCATAAACCTCATGGTGTAAGACAGCAGCAGTCTGTCTGCTGCAGCTTTGGAGCGAGGGCCCTGCTCCCTCTGCCGCCCCTGCTCTTCCTGGCTCCTGGCGGCGGCAGCAATGTTTGACCTTGCTTGGCCTGAAGCTGCACTACTCCGACCTCTGCCTGTCTTCATGCGGTCTCTCTGCTGCTTGGACAGACGCTGCTCATTGGCTTCGGTGCCCACCCCCATCCAAGATGGCCCCGTCTTAACTTGGTTACATCTGCAGAGACCGCTCACCAATAAGGGCCCATGCTGAGGTTCTGCATGGACGTGACTTTAATGCGAACACCATGGACCCCGGCTGGGAGGCTGGCGATGGGGTTGGGCAGAAACAAAGATTCAGACATGAGCAGCCCTATAGTACGAACCACAGGGCCAGCGTCAGGGCAGCCTTGAGCGCTGGCCTAGGCTGGGTCTCTTCCCTAGCCAGTACTATCCACGCAGCCAGGAGCTATGAGGCCACAGGGATGCGCCTTCGTGGTGCCCACATACGCCATATTTCCAGGGCGCACCTGGGTCCTGGCAGCATGAAGCCATTTCCAAGCGCACGCAGGGGTCTCTCCAAGGTCTGCTTGGGGGAGCCTGGCTCGTGGTATATGAGCCCCTGAGCTTAAAGGGGCAGCTGTCTCAGTCTGTGTTCTGTTGTCCCAACACCCAAGATGGGTCATTTCTAAGGGGTGGAAGTCTATTTGGCTTGCAGGAAGGCCAAGAACATGGCGCCGGAACCTGCTCAGCTTCCAGGACAGCCCAGCTGCCTGTTCTAACAGACCCACTCGGGCACAGCCCCATAATCCGTGAGCAGGTTGCTCATCTCTTCACGGCCCCACCTGGTCCTGGCTCTGCTTCTCGCACAAGGAGGAGTCAGTTTGAACTTGAGAGGCATTCAAACCCCAGCAGGCAGCCAGGGAACAGCTGTTGCTGGGCTCAGAGCAGTCCTTGAACTTCAGGGCTGGGAGGCCGCCCGTGCTCGTGCAGGGGCTGCTCAAAGTGTGTGGAGGAGAAAGGGGGTAGGCTGTGAACTCCCAGGGGCCAGGGAGGATTCTAAATCCAGACCGGGCCTTCCAGGTTGGACCGACGGTGGTTTATCAAAGAGGGAGGGCGATGAAATCCGAGTGGAGCTGGAGCCATCTGGTAACCTCTGGACTCACCTTGGCCCTGTCGCTCTCTGAATTCTATCACCGTGGCTGTGTTCAGCTCATGTTTTGCCAGGCCCCTTACTATAACCTCTGAGGATGCGTCACAAGCACAGGGACTCTCCCTTCTCATCTGTGAAATGGGACTCATCATCGTTACTGCTCTGCTGATTTGCTGTTGCTGGGGGAACACACGAGCTGACGGTTTTGAGACACAGAGCACAGGGCCTGGCACGCAGTGAGCGCCCTGGGTGTGCCTGCTGCTGTCACTCTCGGTCCCCACTGCGGCCCCAGTGTGGGGAGCAATCCGGACTAGACTGAGTTACTGGAATTAAGACTTATTCTATGCATCTGCTCTCCCACAATATGGCGCTGGGAGAGAAGTAAACAGCTTCCGCACAGCTGCCTCCAGTTCAGCTAATAAACTGTAGGACTTGCTCCTGATTGGAGGAGAGCAGCGTACTCGGCGTGTGGGCAGCCGAGTTAGGATTGGCGGAGGAGGACTATAAAGGAGGAGAGAGACGGCATGCACCGGGAACATCTAAGGGGAACACCTGAGGGAACACCTGTGCAGCCCCCCGAGAGAGCTGGCCGGCGGTGTGCCGCTCCCCTGCGGAAGTGGGGAATGCGGCCAGGGGGAACTGCCCTTCCACGGAGGTGGAAGGGATAGTAGCCAACCTGGGAAGAACCAGCAGCAAACCCGGGGAGGGCCGAGCAGACGAAAGAACAGCGCAGGGTCCTGTGTCGTTCCTCCACGAAGAGGGGGAGCGACACCCAGCATCCCAGGGAAGGGGGGCCTGGGAGGCGCTAGCAAACACCTGCGGGATAAGTGAGAGAATGGCCAAGGATGCGGGGAGCTGTGCCCTCCCCTGCTCTCAGGTGGAAGACTTTGCGCCCGAGAGCCAGGGGAGCCGAGGAGCTGCTGGCTTCCAGCACCGTCCCTGGACGAGGGGAAGGTGCCCTGTCATCCTCCCCAGGGCTGACTGCCCCCAGCGACCAGATCTGCCGCTGAGATGATTCTCTGTGCCGAGGGAAGCTAGATTGGAAGCGTCACTAAAGGAGGAGAAGTAGGCAAGGGCAGGAGGTGCGGGGGACAGGCAGAGAAGTGAACACTTCCAGGTGCAGGGGAGTTGGTGGCTGGGACTTCCTGATGCCTGGGCCGGGGTGGAACCTGACCTCTAGCTAGCACCGCAGACTGACTGCTGGGGGAAATCAGGTTTGAGGGGAAGCTCTTTTCTGTTTTATTTATTTGAAAGGTAGGCAGACAGACAGATGTCCCATCTGTTGATACACTCCCTGAACAATCTGCAACAGCTGGGGCTGGGCCGAACCCAAGCCAGGAGCCACAAACTCAATCCATCTGCATGGGGGTGCAGGGACCCAGGTACTTGCCCCGTCACCTGCTGCCGCCCTGGGTGTGCATTAGCAGGATGCTAGTCTCAGAAGCTGAGCTGGGACTTGAACCCCGATGCTCTGATATGGGATGTGGGTGTCCCAAGTGGCACTTTAACACCTCTCCTGAGGGTGAGATTCTTTAAAATTTTGGAGAGGCCAGTGCCATGGCACAGTAGGTTAATCCTCTGCCTGTGGCACCGGCATCCCATATGGACACCGGTTCTAGTTCTGGCTGCTCCTCTTCCAATCCAGCTCTCTGCTGTGGCCTGGGAAAGCAGTAGAAGATGGCGAAGTGCTTGGGCCCCTGCACCTGTGTGGGAGACCCGGAGGAAGCTCCAGGCTCCTGGCTTCAGATCGGTGCAGCTTTGGCCATTGTGGACATCTGGGGAGTGAACCAGCAGATGGAAGACCTCTCTCTGTCTCTCCTTCACTGTCTGTAACTCTACCTCTCCAATAAATAAATAAAAATCTTTTTAAAAATTTTTAAAATTTCATTATTTTGAAAAGATTTATTTATTTGAAAGGGGGTGGGGTGAAGAGAGAGAGATCTTCCATCTGCTGGTTCAAAGCCCAGATGGCTGCAATGGCCAGGGCTGGGCCAGGCCAAAGCCAGGAGGCAGGAGCTCCATCCGGGTCTCCCATCTGGGTGGCAGAGGTCCAAGCACTCACTCAGGCCATCCTCCACTGCTTTGCCAGGTGCATCAGCAGAGAGCTGGATCAGAAGTGGAGCAGCCGGCACTCAAACCGGTGCTCCGGTATGGGATGTCGTCATCACAGGTGGTTGCTTAGCCTGCTGCAGCACAGCGCCAATCAAGGGGAGCCTCTGAAGTTGAACTTTGAGACGTCGCAAAGACATGCAAGAATTGGCCCAGGCTCCAATCCCTGAGCGTACAGTGCCAGTCATACTTGGGGCCTCAATTTCCCCATCAGCAGATGGAGCTGACTGTGGGCAAGTCGCCCAGCCCAGAGTTGGGCACCATTTGGGGAAAGAACCCGTCACTCCTACCTGCCACTGTCTCTGTTAGAATCAACAGATGCACAAGGCCAAGCGGTTGAAGTGGAAAGAGAATTTACTGTTCTGGTAACGGCCCCCTCCACAGCTGGCCCTGGGGCTCAAGCACTATACTAGGGGCTCCGTGTCGTCCACGTGTGCCCACCATGGACACTAGCTCAGCAAATATGGTATCGGGAGCAGGTGCTGTCTCACAGTCCTCGCCACAAAGTCTCAAGGGAGATTCTGATTGGTGTAGCCTGGGCATGTGCCCAGCCCAGAGCCAATCACGGTAGTCAGGCCTGGGTCACGTGACTCTTCTGGTTCTGCCAGGGACCAGTTTCAGGCAAGGGAAACCAGCCGCTCCGGGTCCTGTCCCCAGTCTGTGCCGCGGGGGTTTCAGGAAGGGAAGTGATGTGAACGTGCACTTCCAGGTGCAGAGTGGGAACCCAGCTGGCGCACGTGGGACACTGGCACAGCCCTGCATTTGTATCTCTTTTATTTATTTGACAGGCAGAGTGGACAGTGAAAGAGAGAGAGACAGAGAGAAAGGTCTTCCTTTTGCCGTTGGTTCACCCTCCAATGGCCGCCACGGCCGGCGCACCGCGCTGATCCGATGGCAGGAGCCAGGTGCTTTTCCTGGTCTCCCATGGCGTGCAGGGCCCAAGCACCTGGGCCATCCTCTACTGCACTCCCTGGCCACAGCAGAGAGCTGGCCTGGAAGAGGGGCAACCGGGACAGAATCCGGCACCCCGACCGGACTAGAACCCGGTGTGCCGGCGCCGCAAGGCAGAGGATTAGCCTAGTGAGCCGCGGCGCCGGCTATATCTCTTTCAGTTCTTGGCGAGTGTGGGCGTCCCCCAGCGGTCTGAAGTTCAGGGGCATCCACCTCTCGGCCTCCTCCGTCTGTCACCGAGCTCAGGAGGCAGACAGGAGATGTCAGTCCGTGTCCGGGGTCAGAGGTCACACTGCCCATCAGTGGCCGGCAGTGGACAGGTGCTGCCTGCCCCAGGGGAAATTCAGGACCCGGGAGTCCTCCAGCAAGATCAGCAGGAACAGCTTACGCAGGCTGTCACGGGGACCTCTGGGGTCACAGCGTCAGCGGGAAAGTTCTGGAAGCCCCGGGCGTGCTGGACGCGTGGATGCCTTTCCAGCAGCGAGCGTGGCTCGGATTGGAGCACTCGGGGTGCTCCCTGCCAACTGGCAGTGGCGCTGTGGACCCTGGCCCTGTCTAGCTTAGCAACGAGAAAAGTCTGGAAGAGCTCTGGGATTAATTTAGAGACAGAAGAAAAACACCAAGGAGGGGCTTAGCAGCAGAGTAATCAGGCTGCGTGTTTATTATCACCTCTGCGGCCACGGCGGGCCGGGCGTGTGTTCCGCGTGCGTTTCCTGGTCAGGGTGGGGACGCCTGCCCTCCGGGAGGAGGAGCAGCACACAGCATGGACAAACTAGGTCTTGTCAGGAACCTGTCTTCGCGCCTTCTGCTGGGATCCTCCCAACACATCCGCGCCCAGGCTGTCAGAGGGGATCTGCAGGTCCTGGTGGCAGGAAGCACTTCCTAGATTTCACATGGGCCCGGCGGGAGGTGACCGGGCTGTCGGTGGGGCCCTTCAGGGACTGTTTCAGTCCTGGGTGGCCGTCACAGCTCCCCTGGGCTGACAGTCCAGCCTGCTCTGGGGCAGACCAGAAATTAGCAATAAGTGAGCCACAGAGAGTGGCGCTGACCCTCTGGAAGGGGCGCGACCTGGGAGAAGGGAAGGCGGGGAGCCCGAGAGTGTAGCTAGGTCTTCCCTTACCCTGGCTCTGCTTGGAGTTTCCTGGGGCGGACTGGGGTGCAGAGGGAGGCGGGGCCAGGAGGGTCAGTGCCCGCCCATCCAGGGTGGGGCTGCGGAGTTCCAGTTGGTCCTAAAGCAATTCACAAGATGAGAAGCCACTTAGGCTGTAGATGGAGGCGAGGCGCTGGCGGTCAGGTTTACAGCTGAGAGAGAGCAGCCCAGCTGCTGGGGACGGAACGGATGGGAAGGGTGCGAGGCTGCGAGCCGGTGGGCCCCGTCGGAAGGCATGAGATGACGCGTGGCTCTCCTCCAGGGGACCAGCAGTGTGGAACCCCAGCCAGCCCCAGCACAGAGCCTCATTTCCTGGAGAACATCTACTTCCATGCCTCACTGTCTATGGGAATGGCCCACACATCCTGCTCGGCTTAGGACATTGCTGGTTTTAGCACATAAGTCCCTGGTCCCAAGAAACTCCTCAGCCCCAGCCAAATCTGGATGATTGGGCTCCGTACTCTGGCACAGGATGAAACGGGGCAGTAAGAATTGGCTCCACCACTGCCTGCAGCATCCCTGTACCCTCCCCTCCAAGCAACCCTGAAACAGAAACAGGCTCAGCTGCTAGTTTGCTGTGTGGCCTTGGACAAGTTACTTGGCCCCTCTGGGCCACTGTTTCTGCATTTGTAAAATGACCTGGAGGGCCTTGCAGTCTCCTGACAGCACTGATCTGCTGCTGCTGCCTTTTCTTTTAAAGATTTATTTATTTATTTGAAGGGCAGAGTTACAGAGAGGCAGACGGAGGGGGAGAGAGAGAGAGAGAGGTCTTCTACCCACTGGTTCACTCCTCAGATGGCCACAACAGCTGGAGCTGTGCCGGTCTGAAGCCAGGAGCCAGTAGCTTCTTCCAGGTCTCCCACGTGGGTGCAGGAGTCCTAGCACTTGGGCCATCTTCTACTGCTTTCCCAGGCCACAGCAGAGAGCTGGATCGGAAGTGGAGCAGCTGGGACTGGAACTGGCACCCATATGGGATGCTGGCACTGCACGCGGTGGCTTTACCCACTGTACCACAGTGCCAGCCCCTGATGCTGCATTTTTAAACAAGTTTTCAAAAAAAATTTTTTGAAAGGCAGTTAGAGTTAGAGAAGGAGGGAGGGGGACAGAGAAATCTTCCATCCCCTGATTCCCTCCCCAAAGGGCTACAACTGCCAGGGCTGGGCCAGACCGAAGCCAGGGGTCTGAACTGGAGCTCCAGCCAGGGCCCATGCACTTGGGCCATCTTCTGCTGCTTTCCCAGGCACATTAGCAGGAAGCTGGATTGCAAGTGGAGCAGCCGGGGACTCGAACCAGCACTCACATAGGATGCCAGTATAACTGACAGCAGCTTAACCCTCTGCACCTCAACACCGGCCCCTGCTGCATTTTAAAGCTCTATCAGTGCACAGAGGGCTGGGCATAGAAGACAGGGGCCATGGACCAAGAGTGTGGTCTGGCCAAGGAAGCCCTCCTTTGTCCGTGGATGGGAGACAGAATGCGCGTCAGGAAAGCGGAGCCCTATGGACGTGGGGTGGTTCTGTCTGCCGTCGTGAGATACTGAGTAGTTGGAGAGTGAGAATTCTGGTTAATGGAACGTCTGGTTGAGGGCATGGTCATCTTCAGTAGGGACTGCCCGTGTTCTCGAGATCCAGGGTGTGATAAAGTGCCCCGTATCACGTCTGCCATAACGGCACTTGAGCTCCGTTGAGAGCTGAGTCTCACCAGTTGCAGGCTAGGTCTTTTTTTGGCCACAGTCCCTCCATAAAAGATGAGATCCCATTATACCCATTTTACAAATGAAAATAGAGACTAAGCGAGATCAAAGGGCCTGCCCTGAAATGGCCACAATTTGGGGGTTCACGTTGTAGCACATCCGGTGGAGCCTCTGCCTGTGACCATCTCCTGGGTGCTAGATGGAGTCCCAGCTGTTCCACTTCTGAGCCAGCTCCCTGCTGGTGTGCCTGGGAAAGCTGCGGGGGATAGCCGGAGTGCGGGGGTCCCTGCTACCCACGTGGGAGACCAGGAAGAAGCTCCTGGCTTCAGCCTGGCCCAGCCATGGCCATTGTGGCCATTTGAAGAGTGAACCAGGTAATGAAAGTTCTCTCTTTCTCACTCTGTAACTCTGCCTTTCAAATAAGTAAGTCTTTATAAACTTGAATTTGAACTTGAATCTGACTCAGTGCCCTGTTCACTCCACCAATAGACCTCTCCTTTCTCGGAAGCTGCACAGGGAGGGTGAGAGGTACATGAGGTGGGGAAGGGGTGCAGGAGGCAGTTCTGCGAGGGAGAGGGGACCCCATGAGGAGCCTCACTCTCCTGGCCTGCCCCTCGTGTGGGTGGATGGGAGACTTCTCAAGGCTGCCTTCCCGCCCCCAGTTGCCATGGAGATGCAGGTAGGATGCCCACAGATAGATCTCAAGTCCGCTACTGAGGCTGGCAGTGGGCAGTCCAGCCTGATACCCTGGACGCAGTAGGTTGGGCTTTGTTCTTTTTACTTTGAAAATCTTCAAGTGCGCGTGGGAAGAGTTTGTGAAGCCGCAGCCCCTCCCGGCTGTCTTGTCCCAGCCAGACGCCCCTCGCCTCCCCTGTCCCACATTGTTCTGAAGCACATGCGGACACCAGTCCTCTCACCGCAATTATCTGAGCACAGGTTTCCAAAAGAGCTTTTTTGTTTTCCTGCCCGGATCTCCACCGTGATAGTAATGGTGATGTCTAGTCCGCCTCCAAATGTCTCTGCATCTCCTAAATGTTTCCTTCGTGGTTGGTACAACCAGGATCCAAACGGGGCTCACTCCTGCAGCCGGTCAGCGCGTCAGTCGCATCCATCGGCATCCATCCACACCTGCAGGCTCTCTCCCCTCGCCGTCTATCTGTCGAGGAAACAGGGCTGTGTTCTGGAGTGTCCTACAACCTGGATTTTGCTTATCGCCGTCCCACAGAAGTGTTGTAACTGTTTCTTTCCCCCTTTTATAGGAGGGGACTTCAGAAAGTGTGGAAAATGGAATTAAAGGATGTTTATTTTGATGCAAAAAAAAAACTTCTCAAATCCATGCATGTTTCCCATAATTGGCATTTTCCCACAAACCTTTTTTTTGAGTGACAGCGAGCTCCCCAGGTGACTTTCCTAGCTCGGGCTGGAGCTGGGAGGTGAGGATGAAATCCAGGTCTCCCACGTGGCCCAATTACTGCAACACTGCTGCTGCCCCGCAGGGTCTGTGTGAGCAGGGAGCTGAAGCCAGGAGGCTGCGCTGGGAACCCAGACCTGGCGCTTGGTGTGGGATGGCGGTGTCTACGCTGCTGGGATAAATGCCTGCTCCTTGCCAGTGTTCCTGAAATGCACCCCCCCACACACACACTTTTTTTTCGCAGAAGCTGGCTGTTAGATCTACAGGTTCGCTCTGATTATGTTCGGTGGTGTTTGCGTGTGTTTGACCACTCCCTGGCGGCTGTTACTGTTTCAGTTCAGGCCTCCCCTCGCTGGCGGCCCCTTCCTGCGATGTTAACACATGTTGAAGGTCCACCGTCCACACCCAGTGTGTGATTAGAGGTGGCACAACAGCAACAGGCTAATCCTGCTGT
This sequence comes from Oryctolagus cuniculus, assembly GCF_964237555.1. Lineage (NCBI taxonomy): Eukaryota > Metazoa > Chordata > Mammalia > Lagomorpha > Leporidae > Oryctolagus > Oryctolagus cuniculus. The sequence continues at coordinate 22,750,770 of NC_091450.1, forward strand.
TGAGTCCTCCTTGGTGGACAGGAACGCCTCCGTAGTGAGCATCAACTTCCCAACTACTCACTTGCCATAAAGTAGGGCTCATGCAGAAAAGGATAAGCGCTGGATTGGTTCCCTTTGACAGTTTTCAAACGAGCTGGCTGCCAGCATCCTCCAGAGGTGACAGATGATGCCTATGTTTCTTCTCTAAGCAGTATCGTGAACTCGGAGTTTTGAACATACGTGAAGTGTATGAAATTGCCATCAGTATTCCTGGGGGCTGGCGCTGTGGCTCACTAGGCTAATCTTCCGCCTGCAGCACCGGTGCCCCAGGTTCTAGTCCCGGTTGGGGCGCTGGTTCTGTCCTGGTTGCTCCTCTTCCAGGCCAGCTCTCTGCTGTGGCCCGGGAGTGCAGTGGAGGATGGCCCAAGTGCTTGGACCCTGCACCCCATGGGAGACCAGGAGAGGCACCTGGCTCCTGGCTTCGGACCAGCGCAGCGCCAGCCGTGGCAGCCATTTAGGGGGTGAACTAACGGAAAAGGAAGACCTTTCTCTCTGTCTCTCTCTCTCACTGTCTAACTCTGCCTATCAAAAAACAAAAAGAAAAAGAAATTGCCATCAGTATTCCTGGGGCTGTTCAGACTTGGGCCTGTGGCAGCCTCTTCAGGTAGATGCCTGCATCCTTTCTGACACGACCCCCAAAGTCACTGACAGCTTTTTTTTTTTTTTTTTTTTTGCCACCGGGCACAAGGAATGATGAGACAGTCCAAGCTCATCCTGAGCGTTTCTTGCTCCAGACCTGGAACTGGCCATGTGTCCCCCGAGCCTTAATTTCTACTGGAGGTGGTGCTTGGAGACTCTCATTAGTGTGCTGGGTTTGCCCGTTGCTCCTGGATGGGTCATTATCTCTCAGCTTTGCGGCCAACAGAGCCAGCAAACACGCGGCTGCTCGTATAAGGCAAAACACAGCATGCGTCCCCACTGATGCTTGCAAAACAAGGAGAGGCTTTTCACCTTGAACCTGTGGTGCTACACGTGCCCTCCTCCTCCCACGACAGTGCCACAAAGTCCGTTTCTAAGAGCAAAGCTCCCCCTGGGTCTCCTGTCAAGGGGGCAATCGAGAAAGCACTGAACTCCTGGCTTTGGAAGTGAACCTGCGCTCTTGGAGGAAGGAGGTTTACAAGCGGCCCTGGAGAGACTCCGAGAGACTGTGTCCTGGTCACAGACAAACCAGTGCCTTCCGACGTCCTGTGTGGGGTTGCTCTCCGGTGGCGTCCCACCTGCATGTCAGAATCAAAATGGGAAACACGAATCTCTGACGCCTGTCTCTGTCCCCGGGAACCGCAGACCTCCGGGGCTGGGCCCCTGCCATCAGTGTTCTTTTATAATAGCTGCAGTAACTCTAGCAGGCAGCCAGGGTCTTGGTCATGCCTCTCAGCAGTGGGAGAAGGGAGCAAGGTGCATGGTGGGAGAACTCAGCCTCCCAAGCCCTGTAGCCTGGGTTTCTTTCTTTCTTTCTTTCTTTTTTTTTTGACAGGCAGAGTGGACAGTGAGCAGTGAGAGAAAGAGACACAGAGAAAGGTCTTCCTTTGCCGTTGGTTCACCCTCCAATGGCCGCCGCGGCCGGCGCACTGCGGCCGGCGTACCACGCTGATCTGAAGGCAGGAGCCAGGTGCTTCTCCTGGTCTCCCATGCGGGTGCAGGGCCCAAGCACTTGGGCCATCCTCCACTGCACTCCCGGGCCACAGCAGAGAGCTGGCTTGGAAGAGGGGCAACCGGGACAGAATCCAGCGCCCCGACCGGGACTAGAACCTGGTGTGCCGGCGCCGCAAGGCAGAGGATTAGCCTGTTGAGCCACGGCGCCGGCCCTTGTAGCCTGGGTTTTGGTTCACGCACTGCCAGTTTCTAGCTGTGAAAGTTCTGGACCGGCCCTGAGCAGTAGAAAACTCTGTGGTCACCGAACTGGCCTGTAACCGCGCTGTCTGCTGTAGTAGCCGCCAGCCTACGGGGGAGCTCCAGACACTGCACGCAGGGGCCAGGCTTGTGGCACAGGATCAGCCTCGTCTGCCATCCCATATCAAAGCCCCGAATTGAGTCCTGGCTGCTCTGCTTCCGATCCAGCTCCCTGCTGGTATACCTGGGAAAGCAGCCGACAATGGCCCAAGTGCTTGGGGCCCTGCCACCTAGGCGGGAGACCAGGATGGGGTTCTAGACTGCTGGCTTCAGCCCTGGGCCAGTCCTGGCTGTTGTGGCCATTTGGGGAGTGAACCAGCAGATGGGAGATTCTCTCTATCTTGCTCTGTGTTTCAAAATAAATGTTAGGAGAAGTGCATGGGAAATGGGTTAAAAGATAGTTTATTTTGGTGAAAAACAACTCTGAAATCATGCATAGGTTTTTTACTTCACACATTTTCCATTTTCCCTGACCTTTTTTTAAATTATTTTATTTATTTGAGATGTAGAATTACAGAGAGAGAGAGAGAGAAAGGTCTTCCCTCCACCGGTTCACTTCTCAAATGGCCACAATGGCTGGAACTGGGCCAATCTGAAGCCAGGAGCCTGGAGCTTCTTCCAGGTCTCCCACTTGGGTGCAGTGGCCCAAGCACTTGGGCCATTTCTGCTTTCTCAGGCCATAGCAGAGAGCTGTATTGGAAGTGGAGCAGCCGGAACTTGAATCAGTGCCCATATGGGATGCCGGTGCCACAGGCAGAGGCTTAGCCTACTATGCCACACAGCCAGCCTCTCCCATGAACTTATTGAAGGCTCCTTGTATGCATGGATTTCAATGTTTCTGAAGCAAACAAACAAACAAACAAACATGTTTTTGCATCCAAACAAGCACCTTTTAATTCCACTTTCCATGAATGTTCTGAAGGACTCTTGCATAGCGGTTGGGCGCTTGAACTCAGGACTGGGGCGACTTTGGGGGTGAATTTTTAAATGTGTTCCATTTTAACTCATTGACACCTAGATAGTCCCACACGGTAGCTGGCAGCTACCATCCTGTACAGAGCCCCTCCAGAAATGTACCCGACATCTGTAGGGTAGGAAATAGGGTTATTTTGCTGGGATATTGTCGGAATTAGAGATAATGTAAATAAAGTGCTTGGGGCACACGGGGCACTCGATAAAATAAAAGCTGCTCATTTTCTTGTATTAAGAGCAGCCTGCCACTCTTTAAACAAACAAACAAACAAACAGAAAGCTTGCCTGGAAAATGAGTGCTCAGAACACCCCGACCGCAGAGGTTAAAAATTCCCAGCCGTTCCAGAAAATATCCCTTAATTGCAGAGGTTCCTTTGCAGCGGGAGGTTATCAGTTACAAGGGCTGTATTTCATTACAGATCTAGCCGCAGCTCAATAAATTAAGCAATCACTCAAAATAACATGCTGCTTTAATCCCCTCGCTTGGAACGCGTTCAAGCCGCTTGGTGTTCTGTTAGCACACAGCCCTGCACGGCGACTCACCGTGGCCTTGCTGCTTCTCCCTGGGTTCATCAGCCCCTCGCCGGGCACGCCTTGCCGCTGGGAGGGAGGAGTCCGAGCCGAGCTGAGCCGAGCCGAGCCGAGCAGGCCGCCTTCTCCTCACAACTGGAGCTCTCTCGTCCTCTGGCCTTGACCTGTTTCCACGTCTCGTTGGCTCCAAGTGCTGGCAGGTTTATCTGCCATCGGGACAGAGCCGCTCCTCTGTAGCTGGTTCTGGGCGTGCAGCGCTAACTCCCATCGGCTTTCCCATTCACATATTCTCTCTAGTGGTTTCTCATCTCACAGGACAATCTCGTTTCCCCTAGAAACTTGGCACCGGAGGTGTGAGCCTGGGAACATATTTGTTTGTGTAAATTAAAAGAAGAGCATGTTTTGACCATATTTAAGTTCTACCCACACTCAAGAAATAAATACTGGCTTGCACAATGCTTCTTGCTGTACGGTTCTGGCTTACCTCCCCTATCAAACCCAGGCTGATGAGAGCTGCAGGGACAGCCTGGGACAGCACCTCCACCCCCAGCCCAGATTCGCACATAAAAGTCCCCTTACCTCGCCTGCGCCTTCGTTCCCTGACACACTGCCCGCTCGCTGGCGTGGGAGGACACAGCAGCCACTGGCGGTGTCCCTCAAGCTCTGCTGGTGGACGTGTGTGTGTTGACCTTTTTGAGGGGCGCTGGGCGACGGTTGTAGAAATTAAGAAAGCACATATCCTCGGACCGAGAAATTGCACTTCTAGGAACTTATCTTACATGTGAGCCTGGCCACGTGCCAGAGTGTATGTATCTTTTTAAGGCCAAATCCTGGCGTGGACTGAAATGTTGGCCAGCAGGGGCAGGTTAAGTGCAGGAGGATGTCAGAAGGCGTTCATGAAAGTGAGCTGCTCCTGAGAGCTGTCACGTCTTTGGAATATACTGCAAAGTCTCCAGCCTTCTGAGCAGGACAAAAAAATGCACTGGGAACGCTAAAGGAATCACTCTGGAAGATGGTGCAGACTGTGTGTCGTGGTGACTCCCCCCACAGTACGACTGGACCTGGAGAAGATCCAGGCGGAGCCCCCTTCCGGTCCACCCTTTCCCCTTGGGGGCTGCTTTCCTACTAGCAGCGTGGAATTGTCTTTTTAAATCCTGGGATAACTAAAACACAGAAAATGCTGTTTTTAAAAATCGCTTGCACACCCGGGGTGTGCAGTGATCATAACACAACAGGAACATGCTGTGGGATCCACCTGCAGACGGTGCAGTGGTGGGGGAATCTTCTGGTTTCTTTAGGCAAATAACCTGTGGTGGCCCCTGGAGAGATGAAAAATATGTCCACTTCACAATCTACAGTCAGTGGCTCTTACCTGACGTGGCCAAAGAAAGGACAAAGGGGCCAGCGTTGTGGCGCAGTGTAGGTTGAGCTTCTGTCTGGGATGCCGGTTTGTGTCCCAGCTGCTCCACTTCCAGTCCAGCTCCCTGGAAAAGCAGCTGAAGATGGCGCCCGTCCTTGGGCCCCTGCACCCACGTGGGAGACCTGGATAGAGTTCCAGGCTCCTAGCTCTGGTCGCGGCCATTTGGGGAGTGAGCCAGCAGATGGAAGACCACCCTCGCGGGGCCTCTCCCACTTTCTGTCTCTCTGCCTTTCGTATTAGTTTTTGAGAAGTGAAGAAGGCTCTGGAGAGGAAGCGCTGATTCTCGATTATCCAGAGGGGCACAGAACGTGATGTGTGTCCTTGTAAGAGAAGCAGAAACATCATGGAGAGAAGACGGGCACAGACTGGCAAGGTGCGGCCAAGGCTGCAGGCCACCAAGCCAGCAGAAGTTGGCGGCGGGAAGGAGGGCTTTTCGCTGGATGGCCCGGGCGGCACAGCCCTGCCGCACCTCGCCCTCCTGGCCTCCACAGCTGGGAGGTGATACATTTCCGTGGCTTAAATCACGTGGCTTGTAGTGATTCATTTCAGTGGCCCTAGGAAGCCTACAACCTGACTTCCCTAACCCTACTAACCCACAGGCACCTGAGAAAGCAAGGTGGGAGGCTGTGGCTATGACAAGAGAATCCCAACACGTGAGCGCCAGTCCAGTCCTGGCTGCTGGAATTCCAATCCAGCTCCCTGCTAAGGTGCCTGGGAGGGCAGTGGAGGATGGCCCAAGTGCTGGGGCCCTGCTACCCATGCGGGAGACCTAGATGGAGTTCCTGGCTCCTGGCTTCAGCCTGGCCCAGCCCTGGTCATCCTAGCCATTTAGGGAGGGAACCAGCAGAGAGAAGACCTCTCTTTGTCTCCTCTTTTCTCTGTGGTTCTGCCTTTCAAATAATTATTTTTTTTTAAGAATTCTTTTAAAACAAAAGACAGCAAGCCAGCAGGCAGGCCTGTGTGCCCTGGTGAACACAAAGAAGTCAATGCACAGATATTAACTGAGCACATACGAGGCGACAGGCCCAGGTGCCGAGAGGCGCAGAGAACCAAAGCTGCCTGCCCACCTGGAGCTGAGTGCAGGAGAGGCTAGGAGAGCCGGGAACAGGGACGGGGGTGGGGGTGGGGGGCTCGAGGCAGGGGCTGGGGTGAGCTGTTCACTGAGCAGGGAGCAGAGACAAGGAGGCGAGCGTGAGAAGCCAGCAGAGAAAACAAGTGCAGGGCCTGAGCGGCCCTCGGGATGAGAGCAAAGAGGAACCAGCTAGCTTGTTTCCCCTCCACCCTCCCTCCGTCTCTCTCCCTCGCGGGCTGCTGCGTGCCCAGGACTGGAGGCGCAGGGATGAGGAAGCCTGGGTCTCCGAGCTGGGTGCCTCCACTCATGGCGGGCAAGTCACAGGGGCCAGAGCGAGGCCAGGACAGGCTAGGCCTGGGCGGGGGACAGCTCCATCCCTGGAGGGGAGGAGGGCCTGGGCTGCGGATGAGGCTGGGGCGATGGAGGCCTGCAGAGAGAGCAGGACTTGCAAGCCCAGCACAAGCACAGGGCAGGATTCAGCAGAAGTCAGCTGGCAGGCGGGAGTCTGTGTGCCCTGCCCTGGTCACGTGACCACAGCGGCACCAATCATAACGCTCAGCTCAGGCGTGCGCTCCTGTGATTGGTGACGTTGAATCACGTGTCCAGGCCTGGCCCATTGACTGTAGCTGAGGGAGGAGTACCGTGGGCAGCCATCTTTTGCTGTATTCCCTGGGGGTGGCAGATCTGTTACCGGAATAGGGGAGAGGAGGCTGGCAGAAAAATGAAAAAAGAGCCGACCACCACCTCCAGAGCCTTCTGCTGTGTGTGCCGCTGCTACATTCCTTCTGCTGAGAACCCGTGCATCCTGAGCTGGACACTGCTTTCCCGTGCCACTCGGGCTGTCCATAAACCACATGGCCACCAGCGGATCTACTGAGACTGATGGTTGTAGTTACTTTTCCGGTTGTTCCGTTATTGTGACCAAATTTCAAATGTCCAGCTTTCAGACTGCATTTTGTCGTGCCCCCTCAGTGTAGGCGTGGCGTCTTGATTGTTGTGTGAGATCCCGGCCAGGCCTGGGCACTTGATGTAGCAGGTGCAGAATCCCAGGAGAAAGGAATTATGGGATAGCGACCAACATAATCTCATGAGGAGACCCAGAGGACTGCGAAGTTCTCACTGAGTCCGTCCCTCCTCCCTCACCCCACCTTTCCCAGGCCGGGCCCCTTGCATGAGAAGCCTCTGTTAGCTTAAGTGCACCTGTGGGTGTCATCCCAGCACACTGGGGGCTCTGAATGGCTGAGTGTCTTAGTGAAGATCTTGAGTAACGGGGCTGAGGGTTTGGATAAGCACGGGAAACCAGGCTTGTTGCGCTGGAGTTCTCTCTGGGCCGAGCGGGCTCTGGGGTCACAGAGGATGCCAATGTGGACCATGGCCACCTGCTACTGTGGGGCGTCCCTGGTCCCGGGGGGCCTCTGTTCTTAAGGCTGCAGCCCTGTCATCTGCTGGGGTATCCGAGTATACTCAGAAACCAGGACAAAATGATACGGCCACATAAAACAACTGTGGCTCTTAGGGAAGAAGGCTTAAGACAATTTTTTTTTTTAAATGTGCTTATAACCCACGTGTCAGCTGGGGTCCTCTTATTTTTGGAGATCCAGATGAAATGAGCTTGCATCTTGTTCCACGTGCCATGGGAGTTTTCCAGGGATTAGGGGTAGATGGTGCTTGTGTCTCTCCCAGGACTGGCAGGTTCTGGATTCCCAAATCCGCAGAATCAGTTCTGCTTGGGGGACCCTTTGGCTGCCCTCAAGGCGGGGCTGGCCTCAAGCACAGGGAACCTGTGCCCTCATGCAGGACCACACTTGACCAGGCTCTGCTGTCGCCATCTTGAATGTCTTTTTTTTTTTTTTTAAGATTTATTTATTTTAACTTGAAAGTGAAAGTTACACAGAGAAAGGAGAGGCATAGAAAGAGAGAGAGAGAGAGAGAGAGAGAGAGAGATCTTTCATCCAATGGTTCACTCCTCAATTGGCTGCAACGGCCAGAACTGCACCAATCTGAAGCCAGAAGCCAGGAGCTTCTTCTGGGTCTCCCACGCAGGTGCAGGGGCCCAAGCACTTGGGCCATCTTCTACTGCTTTTCCCAGGCCATAGCAGAGAGCTGGATGGGAAGTGGAGCAGCCGGGTCTTGAACCAGCGCCCATATGAGATGCCGGCGCTTCAGGCCAGGGTGTTAACCCACTGCACCACAGCGCCGGCCCCTCTTGAATGTCTTAATTTTGATTTTTCATCTTCATTTGAGATGAAATCAAATGCTTACAACAGCAGAGCTGGACTGGGGCCAAAGGCAGGAACCAGGCACTCCATCTGCTGCCTCCCAGGGTCTGCATTAGCAGGAAGCTGGAGTCGGGAGCTGGAGCTGGGAATTGAACCCAGGTCCTCTGATGTGGGACACTGTATCTAACTGCTAGGCCCAGTGATGCCAAATGCCTTTCCCTGAAAGTCTTAATTTTTGAACACGGAGTTCTACGGTTTGGCTTTCCCCTGGATCCTGCGAATTACGTAGCCCCTTCCTGACTCATGCTGGGGCTATTTGTTTCCCCGCCCCTCGCTGGCTCACTTCAGAGTCTGTCCAGTCCCTCATTCACCCCATTCTACCCACACAAGGAGATGTGAATGTTGAAACTCTGCCTGAAGGTTGGAACAATAGAAAGTGTTGCGTCTTAGGGGAGGGCACTACTAGCGGTTAAGACCCTGCTCGGGACACCAGGGCCCACAGCAGAGTGCCTGGGTCTGAGTCCCAGCTCTGTGCCTGATCCCGGCTCCCTGCTAATATGCGCTCTGGGGAGGCAGCAGGTGATGGTTCAAGGAATTGGGCTCCTACCTCCCACACAGGGGAACTGGCCAGAGTTCCCAGCTCCTGGCTCACCCGGGCCCAGCCCTGGCCAGGCAGTTGGGGCATAAAGTGGCAGGTGGGAGTTTTCTTTCTCAAATAAAACTTAAAATTCTCACCTCTCAATGCCTGCATTGGCTTTGAAATGCTTGATGGGAAACAACGGGAGAGCAGTAGGTAGAGGAAGCCAGACAGACAAAAGACGGATTGTTGTTGAACCTGGACGAGGCGTTGGGTGTGTAACACCGTCGCCATGTTTAGACTTCCATAACATAAAGTGGCAAAGGGAAATCTAAGACCTGCCTTTGGCAGCTCCTCCACATGTTGAACACGAGGTTGCCTAATGGCCCAGCAACTCCGCTCCTAGCAGGAACCCAAGAGAAAAGAAAAAGCACATCCACACGAACCCTGGAGCAGGAATACTCACTGTATCAACCACCCGTGTGTCCGTCAACTGAAAGAGGATAAACAACATGATCGAGGCACGAATGAGTCCCTGAACAGGACTGGAGCGCAGACACAGGCTGCCCCAGGGCTGAGCCTCGGGGAAGGAGCCAGTCGCAAAAGGCCCACCCAGCCTGTGATTGCTTTGCTAGGAAACACCCGGAATACGCAACTGTAGAGAGAAGAAAAGCAGAGTAGAGGCTGTTTAGGGTTAGCCGCATGAGTGCACCGGGCCGGGCTGGGGTTTACCACTGAAAGTGTCTTGGGGTCGCTGGGATGACGGTTGCACATCCCTGTGAATCTACTGCAAGCCCCTGCTGTGCCTTCACTGGGCGAGCGGTGTGGCTTGTCTCTCGAGCTGCACACCTTCCTCCTACCACTCATCATAGGAAGCTTCAGGTCCCAGCTTCCGTCCTGGTGGGAAACCACCCCCCTCGTTTCTCCCTCTCCCTGTGCACACACGTGTCACCCCTTTTCTGGCTATCTTCTTGTGCCTTAAGAGACCCTTTGTTCTCACACACTGGAAGTGCCTTCCACAGCCAGAGTGCCCCACTGAGGTGATTTCCTTAAAGCAGGAACCTTCTTTCCTCCTTAAAAGTTACTCAAGGGATAGGCATTAGGCACACACTGCTGGGGGGTGGGGTGGGAGGGCTGGCGCTGGCTGTGGGCACAGTGGGTTAACCACCATCTGCAATGCTGGCATCCCATGGGGGTGCAGGTTTGAGTCCTGGATGCTCCATTTTTTTCCCCAAGATTTTGTTCATTATTTATTTGAGAGGCAGAGTTACAGACACTGAGAGGGAGATACAGCGAGCGAGGTCTTCCATCCACTGGCTCACTCCCCAAATGGCTGCAACAGTCAGAGCTGGGCCGATCCAGGAGCTTCTTCCGGGTCTCCCACGTGGTTGCAGGGGCTCAAGGCCTTGGGCCATCTTCTACTGCTTTCCCAGGCCACAGCAGAGAGCTGGATGGGAAGAAGAGCAGCCAGGACCGAACTGGTGCCCACATGGGATGCCGGTGCCACAGGTGGAGGGTTAACCTACTGTGCCACAGCTCTGGCCCTGGAGGCTCCACTTTTGATCCAGCTCCCTATGAATGCACCTGAGAAGTCAGCAGAAGATGGGCCAAGTGCTTGGGCCCCTGCACCCACACAGGAGACCCAGACAAAGCTCCTGGCTTTGGTCTGGCCCAGTCCTAGCTGTTGTGGTCATTTGCAGATGGAATCAGCAGATGGAAGATCTGTCTCTCTTTCTCTCCCTCTCTGTATCTCTGCCCTTCAAATAAATAGAATCTTTTGTTTAAAAAAGAAAGAAAGAAGAGCTGCCTGGGACTCCCACATCCCATATCACAATGCCAGGTTTGAGCCCTGACAACTCTTCTGATCCAGCTTTCTGGTCATGCATAACTGCGGGGCAGCCCTGATGGTTCAACAGTTGGGTCCGTGCCACCCCATGTGGGAGACCCACATTGAGCTCTAGGCTCCTGACTTCAGCCTGGTCCAGCCATGGCTGATGTAGGCACTAGGACCACGAACCAATGGATGAAGGAGCTTTCTCTCTGTGCCTTTCAAATAAAGTGATACTAAATCTTTATGAAATTCTTAATTAAAAAATGTTAGCTGACAGCTATGAAAGTTACAATGTAAAACTGTTACCAAAGACTAATAAGGACTAATTGCAACTTCCAAGAGCTTCAGAACTCCCTCAAGGAAGGAAGAGCTAACAGCCTGGGGAGAGACAGTGGCCATCAGTTCTAGAAAGTAACTTGATTCCCTCATGGGGGGTGGGGTGGGGGCTGGGAGAACAAGAGGCCAGGGCCAGTTCACTTTGTTCCACCTGAGAGGCAGGTTTCTGGTCTAAAACAGGGGCTGGCAAACCATGGCCTGGGGGCCACATTTGGCCCATTTCTTGTTCTTGTAAATAAAGTTTTATTAGAACACACAGCTACCTACATTCATTCGTGTATTGTCTACTTTCAAGGCAGAGACCAGAGAGCCTGGAAAACTTTAGAGATTTACTCTTGGGATAGAAGAGGCAAGCTGAACCCCTCGCTTAGCCACCTGCTGCCCGTGTGGCCCTGAGCAAGCCAGTTCCTCTAAGCCTGAGGCTGGTGACAGGACCTGCGTTCATGCTGCTTGTGTGCCTGCACTGACTTCCCACGTGGAAAGCACTCGAGCTGGTTATGCCATTACATAGCAAATGAGGACAGTAATGCTTCCACAGGCTTGTCATGGTGACAACGGGCCGTGCCTGTGCAAAGAGCTGGCCCTGAACTGCAGAAATGTTTATTTTTGTTACAAATATCTTAAAGGCTTTTGGAATGATTCTTTGCTTCTTGGTAATATTTATACCTTGGCATCTGCAGAGTGGAGAGGAATTTTAATTTCAAGGAAAAAAGGATCTTGACTTGCAGTCCTCTCCTTTAACAGCCCATGAAACGATGACCCCGTCCCCTGGTTGGGTCTTGAAACCAGGCAGAACCCAAGTATTCTTGGAGTTCACTCTGCCTCTTAGTAACAAGATTCATAGAGCAGGCCTGTAGGCCTTTAGACACTTGTGTTGCCTTTGAACTTCCTACCAGACGTGCCAAACAAGAATCTACTACAAGGCGTCAGCAGGTTTGGGGGGAAGGGAGAGGATCTTTTTTTTTTTTTTTTAATTATTTATTTATTTAAAAGACAGAGTTACAGAGAGAGCTTCCATCCACTCGTTCATTCCCAAATGGCCACAATGATCGGGGCTGGGTCAGGCCAAAGCCAGGAGCTTCAGCAGGTCTCCCACATGATTGGCAAGGACCCAAGAACTTGGGCCATCTTTGCTGTTTTCCCAGGTGTGTCGGCAGGGAGCTGGGTTGCAAATGGGGCAGCTGGGACTCAAACCGGTGCTCAGGTACTGGCATGGTAGAGAGCGCTGTAACCTACTGCGCCACAGCCTGGGCCCCAGGGAGAGGGTCGTAAGAGACCTGAGTCTCCCAGATCCTGGGGGGCTGTCCAGAAAAAAGCTGGGGTGGCCAAGACTGGCACAGCGCCACTGACCTGCTTTTCTGGAAGACATCATTTTAGTAGGTTTGTCTTGAAACCATGCAGCGGTAACCTCCCATTCGTTGGTTTCCATGTACAGCTGTTAACAGAGCATCTAATACATGCTAGGACCTGCAGACACAGTGCCAAAAGAGCCACGGTCTCAACTCGGCTGTCAGTTCTGCAGCCTTCCATGCACAAGACAGGATTTGGGGCAACTGAGCCTTGTAGTGAATTTTTTTTAAAAAGATGTACTTATTTATTTGAAAGGCAGGATCGCAGAGAGGAATAGGCAGAGACAGTGCCCTTCCATTGCTGGTTCACTCCCCAAATGGCTGTAGCAGCCAGGACTGGGCCAGGCCAAAGCCAGGAGCCTGGAACTCTATCTGGGTCTCCCACGTCGGTGGCAGGGGCCCAAGCACTTGGGCCACCTGCTGCTGCTTTCCCAGGCGCATTAGCAGGGAGCTGGACCAGAAGTGGAACAAGCCAGCATTCAGACTCGAAATGGCACCCACATGGGCTGCCAGCACTGCAGGCGGTGGCTTAAGCCACGATGCTGGCCCCATGTACTGAATCTTCATATTCACCCCAGCGTTTCGGTTGCACAGCAAAAGGCTGAATTGATGAGCTGGAAAATTGCTCTGGACCCAGCTGCCTGCTGTATTCATACTGCGGATGGTGGTTACCGGTGATGACTTCGTGGCACATGAAGACAGGGCAAAATTGCCTACCTGACTTGCAACATGAAACGGTGGGGCCCTTGGTCCAAAATTAAGAATTTCAAGGGTTGGGTGTTTGGTGCAGTGGGTGAGAGGCTGTTTGGGATCAGCTTCCATCTCTGCTTCTGAGTCCAGCGTCCCGCGCTCACACACACCCTGGGAGGCAGCGGGTGACGGTTGAAGTACAGGGTCCCTGCCACCCATGGAGGGGACCCAGATTGGGTTCCAGGCCCCTGGCCCTGGACAGGCCCAGCCCCGGCTGTTGCAGGAATCTGGGGAACGAACCACTGTATGGAGGAGCACTCTGGCCCTTTCAAATAAAAATTCAGAAGTTCAAGTTGACAATAGCAGAGCGTGAACCCGTTCAAGGGCCCCACGGCTGAAGTCCAGCATGGGGCTGGCCCCAGTCACCCTGCAGGGCCCAGCTCTTGGGGAGGTGGAGCAGGCACGGAGGATGGCCTCCGCGGCCCCGGCCGGCCTGCTGTGACGATGCGGTTCGCTGTCATTACTCTTACATAAGGGCTAAGACATATATAGCGCAAAGGCCAGGCCAGGCTCTTCACAGTCACTTCTTTCATCCCTCTGCCGCGCCCTATTATTCTGAGGCCTGCCACCTGGAAGACCAAGGACGTAACTGGGCAGCGACACAGGTGCCGTCTGCAGCCAAAGTCAAAACACCGGCTACTCGGCCCCTGGGTCTGCAGCGCCAGGACTTCAGAGATACGCATGCGCTCTAGACCCCTGCCTGGGGCAGCCAACTGACAGCGCGCAGCGTGGCGCCTTCACCCTAACCCACGCTGCGTTCCCCATGCAGGCACTTGTATCTGCCTCCGCGGACCCACGGTGCGGGCAGGGGCTAGGCCTCGCTCCCTGCGGGGACTCGGGCCCCTGGCACCTTGTTTTGCACACGGTAGAGCTGGCAGGTGCAGGTGTCCCTGCTGGGGCAGAGCCAGTTCCAAGCCTGCGTGGTCCAATCTCGAGGTCCCGTGGCTCTTGGGGGTTCTCCCCGCCGTGCCCGTGGAGAGGTATGAAGGGGCACCCCGCGAGCCCAGCCCCCACGCAGCAGCCTGCGGGGCGGGGCTTGGGTGCCGGGAGCAGCTGTCCCCTGGTCTCTGTGCCCAACGCAGCTGGCCAGCTGGGCCCCTCTGCCACCCTCCCACTCCATGACACAGCAGAAAGTGAAACCAGAGTTGGTTCCTGCTGGCTGGGCGAGCACCCGCTGCTGCTTCCCTACGAAAACACCCTGGGGGGTGAGGGGGGTGAGATCCGTGTGGCCAGGCACACCCCGGCCTGCGTGCAGCAGAGGCCCCTCGGGGCTGTGGCGTCGTGGCGCCCGCTCACAAGCCACCGTGGCCTCTGCGTTGAGCCCCGTTAACCTGCGCGTCCTGGCGCATAGCGGGTTTACTGGGCTCCCCATTTTCCAGAGGCAGCTGAGCCGCGGAGAGGTGGGCTGGCTGGCACGGAGCGTACTGGGACGTCTGATTCCAAAATGAGAGGAACTGGCGGCTGGGGGCGGGACTAAGGGGTGTTGGAGTGCACGGTGGGCGGCTCCCCCTGACAAGGGACACCTGTGACACCCAGATTTGGAACCGCTGGAGCCCTCCATGGGGTTTAGAGGGAAACCTCCCTCTTCTCCCCTCCCCCCACCCCATGGCATAGAAAATCCCTAAGGAAAGAAAAAATGCTCAAAGTGCCCCTAAGAAAATTCCCGACGACCACCTTGATTCCTGCCCCACCCCTGGGCCACCTGTGCAGCATTTTTCTTTCAAGAGACCAACTGTGTTTTTCCTTACATAAATTGAGGTTAAAAAACAAGGCGGGGTCGGGGGGGAACCCTCCCCATAGCCCTGCCCCGAATGGAAAACCAACCACTTACCACAGAGGCATGAGCTGTGCAAGTTACAATAATGCACCTCCTTAGCCAGGTACCGCTTAAAAGATAGGCATGTTAGCCTGGCAAGGCTCTTCCTGAGGAACTGGAGGCCCAGAGAGGCTGAGTCACCGGCCTGGGGTCACACAGCTGGAGGGTTGCAGCGCCACTGGAATGCAGGCCTGGCTGATTCCAGATCCCGGGGCTTGTTGCTGGGCTGCGCTCTCCCCTCCCAACTGCCGTTTTAGGCAGTGGATAAATACTGGTGTCAGCACGCTCCATGTTGCATGCTTTCACGCCCTGTTTGTGAAGCCTGCACCCTCCCAGCTTGTCCATCACTGCCTCCTGGACGCACTAGCATCCTGGGGGCTCTGTGAGGCCAGAGCCTGGGCTGTGGCCCTTCCCTTGGCAGATGGGGAAACTGAGGCAGAGAGCGGCCAAGTGTGCCATCTCGGGGAGCTGGGGGACTAGCCAGGACTGTCTAGGGCCCCCTGCCAAGGTGAGGATCCCAAAGGCCCTGCAGGAGGACCTGGCCTGTCAAACAGGTAGCGCCTGTTTCTTCCCCCACAACCCCCAGAGCAAAGCTGGCTGGTTCCCAGGCCTGAGCCCTTGGAGAGCAGAGGGCAGGTTCTGCAGCCCGCGTCCAGGGTGGCTCTGCTTAATTTCTCGTGGCGGTCAGGGGAGATCTCCCCCGGGGGCCAGAGGACCTCTTGGGGACAGCTGGGGGACACGTTTCTCTCTTCTTGTAGTCAGCGGGACCCCGAGGAATACTGCAAGAGCAATAAGGATTTTTAGGGGCATTATGATACTGGAATGCAAACACATCTGCCCCCAAAAGTCCCTCATTTTCCCTGCGGTAACGAACCTGTTGGCAGGAAGGGCCGAGAACCCAGACTAAAAAGGAGAAAAGGTACAACGTTAGGGCGCACTTGGAACAAGTGAGCGCGTTCCCGGGTGCGGCGGCTCCGTCATCTTCTCCACAATTGCCCGGATGTGTCACGAGGTGGCAGCTTCGGCATCCACCACCCTCCTCTGCACCCAGCAAACCACGCAGGTCTGGACTCCCAGAGCTAGTTCCCAAAGGAGTACCAGGGTGATTCCCTAGCGCCAGGCTTCTTCCCCCATACCCTGGGGGAGTCTTCCAAACCCTCGTTAACGACCTCAGCGAGCCACAAATCCATCAGAACCTCCTGGGGGAATGTGAGTGAGTTTGTCAATTTGGAAACCCAGATGAAATTATCTGGGATGGGCAGGGGAGCTCAGTGGTTATCGCGGATGGCACAAAATGGGGGAAATTGTTGCTGAGGTCCAGGGGCCACTCTGAGATGAAGGAATGGGGGCACAGTGTGCCCCAGGACGGTGACCCTTCAAGGTCTCTGCAGGCAGGTGCCCCCCACCATGGCAACTGGCCCAGTGGGGAGGAGGAGCTGGAAAGGGTTAAGCCCTCCACAGCGGCTGATGCCTAAAAAGGGGGCTCCTAGCTCAGCGAGAGCCGGGTATCACACGGGGCCATCGCAGAGAGAGAGAGGGGCTGGCGGCTGCCTAGGCGCGGCCTGGGAGTGGGAGCAGCTTCAAAACCAGCAGAACAAAACCAGGCCGAAAACCTTTCCCTAGCACACACCCTGCTCCCACGCGCCTGTCCGTCACGTGATCCTGAAGCCCTGGCAAGGACTCCGGGCATCTGTACCAGCGAGCACCCGGCCATCTTGGCCAGGCCTGCGAGGGAGCGAGCCTACTCTAGCCCTGTGACAGCCTGCAACCCGGCCCAGGCCTCTGCTTTCACGTAGCACTGAAATATTCCCCCCGTGAACCTGCGGCTAAATACGGCCTGGCCTGCGAGGGCCTGCTCTGGACTTTAATGGCATTCGGAGATACAACCAAGAGCCCACGGGCGGCCTGCGGTCCAGTTCCTGGCGCCAACTGGGAGTCCCAGGGGTTTGGCTGACTCAGGGCTGGGCCCAGCTCCCCAGAGCAGGCGCTTTCTGGTGCCAGCGCATGGCAGGCTGCAAACTTCCTCCCTGTAGGTTTAAGGCCCACCAGGTTCTTGCCTGTCGTGGACCCTCAGAGGTGGTGGCTTCCTTATCTGACCACCTGGCCCACCCTGCAGAGCCTGTCCTCATGGCCCGAGGTTTCCTCCCAGCCTGATGAGAAAGACCCCCCTCCCCCGCCCCGTAGCTGCGGCCCCACGTGGCTCAGCACAGTAGCTGGGCCCTGCAGCCCCGCATGGCAGGCTCAGCTCCAGCAAGACTGACCAATTGCAGCTCTGTGGTGGAAGCTTCTGGAGTCATGTTTGTGCTTGTGCAGGGAGGATTTGCTCTGAGCCTGGGGGACAGCCTCACCGCTTTGGGAGATGTGAGGTTCTCCCTCCAGAGCCCACGTGGTCACTGCAGACCTGCAGACACCCTGGGGAGCCCTAGGAGGAGAGCCCCCATGCACCTGTCTGGGGCGGCTGTGAGTCTCTGTGGCGGCTGCGAGGCCACGGCTGAGCCTCGCTGGCAGTGATCCAGGCTGTGACGGGCACAGATGCCAACTGCCCAGGGCACTGAGCGCACGCACGATGCCAGCAAGACAGCCTCATTTTCTGCACGGCCCTGAGAAAACTTCCACACTGCACTGCCCGGCCAGCCATTGCGTCTCCTCCCTGCCTAGGCCAAACCCCCAGGAAGAGCCTACAGTGGCCGCCCCTGGCCCCCTCTTCTCATTTCCTGGGGTGTCCCTTCCCTGTAGCGGTGCAGGCGTTCAGACAAAAAGTGTCCTCTGGGATTCGCTAAACTCGGATGTTTTCTATAAAGACGGTGCACTTGACGCTGTGTGGATATCCACACGTGCCCCGGCGAGGGGGTTAGGGGTTACGGCATCCTGGCTGCTGCTGAGAGAGAGAGAGAGAGAGAGAAAGAGAGAGAGAGAGAGAATCGTGGGCTCAGCCTCACACAGGGTTCCCCCCTCTGCAGCACCCACACCTCTTTCCCTGAACGGTCTGAGTGCAGTCTTGGGGTTGTAGACATCATGCTTGTGGGGGTGTATTTTCAGTGCCAAACAGCCCTGAGCCACGGGGTGTGTGAGTGTGTGTGTGTGTGTGTGTAAGTGTGTGTGAGTGTGTGTGTGTGTACTTATTTTCTCCCGGTGACCTGTCTCTGCCGAGTTTGCCTTAACTTTTCACCAGACTAAATTTTATCCTCATGCCTAAAATAGCTGTATTTACGGCACAATCCAGAGTAAAGGCGGCGAGCTGATGGGCTATTAGGAGTTCCCGGTTGATCTGGCCACAGTCTTTTTTTCTGTTCTTAATATTAGGTGGCTGGGGCGTGGAGGGGAGGGCGGGAGCTAAAAACACAGGGCGTTTCTTGTAGGGATTCGTCCAGCTGTCATTGGTTCCAGTCATATACGCGTGCTTTATTTTAAGCAAATATTTTCATATTTTCAGTATTGTATTCCCGGCTAGTCCATATTCTTTTCTCTCACAATATTCTATCACCGCTCCCCCCACACACACCTGTGGCTCATGAACCGCTAGGAGCTTAATTCAAAGTTGCTCTGTATTTTTTTCTAAATCTACACCACTTTGGGGAGTGGGGGCCAAGGGGTGGGGCTAGCAACTGCTTAATGAAATTTCACGCCGAGAGGCAGAAGGAGAAAAGCTGAAATGTGTTCCGTGCGTTCAGCAGCCCCACGGGTCATTTTAGCGGTGGAGGGGGGTGGCAAGTAGGGAATGAAGCCGTGACTCTTTGCTGAATTCACGGAGACGTCTCCCTGTAAAGCACTGATTTATAATCTCTTCCCCGTACTGCCTAGCCTGTTTCCGGGGGCCACGGCGGGAAAAGTTTGCTAAATGCATTCATGAGGGCCGACTGTAAGCCGTGCCTCTGCCGTGGCGAAGAAAAGCACAGATTGTCTCGCGGTTAGCATGGGATTCTGTCTGGTTCTGCACCATTCCCAATTAAACCATCTGAACACCCAGCTCCGGGTCCTACAGTCCAGGGCCTCGGTGCCACGCCCGGTGTTCAGCCTCGTTAACTCATGTCAAACACCCCAGTTGTAGAGGTAGCATGAAAGGCTGATTTGGTGAGATATCCTTATTTAGCCAAGCAAATGGGATTTGACAGTCGGCTCCGGTGGCGACTCAGCAAAGCCCAAACACAATTCACAATGTGGCAGTTTCCCCTCTGCGAGCTGAGCCCCGTGAGGGGTAGAGCGCCCAGCGATTGTGCTGTTTCATCGTGTCCCGTAGGAAAGAGAAGGAACTCTGGAGGTAAACCCCTTATGCCAAGGCAGCACAAATGTCACCTGTGTGGACACGCGCTGTGTCTATCAAATCACACAATCTTACAGCAGCTACAGCTCACTTTTCTGTTCCCTGCTGTGACCTCTGCCCCCTCAATTTAGGCACAAGTTTGCAAATAACTTAGGGTGTCTAAACCAAACCCAGGCTCAGCTGGAGGCTTGGGACAGGATGTGTGAATGCACGCAGTGGAGGGAACTGTACCCTCCCCATCTCTGCCGGGGAGGCCTCCCCGGGATGTATCATGCAGACTTTCTCATAAAACGCTCAGAAAATTGGAAAGAAATACTGCAGGTGGAAGTGGTAGCGGGCAGTCGGTTGCTAGGCTGGTCCTTGGAGAAACGCAGAGAGAAATGTCCTCTCGCTACCTTCATGGTTGCCGTCCGTGTTTTATTTGGGGGCCTGTAAGCAGCTGGACACAGCTCAGGAAGCAGTTCCTGGGCTTTGGATCCCGTCCCCTGGAAGGGGACGCACTCTGCGCTTTCGCCTTTCATCTTTCTGGCCTCCCATAGAGGCCTTCCACAAATCACAGCAGGTTCAGCAAACAGAACGCACACGCAGAATATCCGTCCCACCCAAAGCCTGTGTCGTCCTGCCCCTCGCAAAGTAGCCGGTTTCCCTCTGGTCCGTGCAGCCTGGCCTCCACGCCCTTACCCTCTGGGGCCGGAATCGCTCGCTGTTCTGAATGACCCCAAAAGCGGGACTTTGTGGGCCAGTTGGATAAAACATAAACTCATCTCGCCCTCAAAACCCCGATTCTGGGCCCACAGCCTCCAACCCCTTGCGCCTGCAGCAGTGAGCTCAGCACCCGGAGGCAGGGTGTGGGGCACTCCGGGATCTTTAAAGGAATCCTTACTGGCTTTTCCCTCGGGGGGTCCCCAGTTACCTTCTCCCGGGAGAGCCCGGGAGTCGCTGCTGCGGGAGGGAGCGCTCACCACCCGAGCCCGGCTAGAACAGGCCGGAAAGCCGCACAGAGAAAGCCAGGGGCGCCCCCAACGTCCCTGAGCCTAGCGCCACTCGCGCGTCGGAGGCGCCTCTCTAGCTCCCTGCGCCCTTAATTGTCACTCATTAAAGTCAAATTTGCTGCTTGCCCAGATTGGGGGAAATGATTTCCCAGTAATAGCGCAATTAGCCGCTGGGTTCTGGAGAGGCCGCCCCCCTCCCCCCGCCACCCCCCCCCGCGCGCACACACACACACACCTTTTCTCCCCCATGCAACCCCCTCCCTTTTTCACAACTTCTCCTAAAAATAAGTTATAAATATGGATGTGTCCTCAGAGGCTCTGGGCCGCGCATTCCAGCGCTCCCCTCGCTGGGGACTGGAAGCCGGCGAAACCAGAAACGCCTCCCCCGCCCCCCCAAATCAAAATGCCTTTTTTTTTCTTTTTCCCCTAACTTTTCCCCCCCTAACTTGGTGTTTTCTTGGCCCAGACACCCCATCCGCACTCCGGAACCGAATTTTTCTCTCCTGACTCCTGCTGGGCGCCCTGGCCGCCGGCTCTTCCTCCTCCTCTTCCTCCAAGGGGAGGGGCCCGCCAACTTTACTTGGGGGGCCTCAGGGGCACTCTGGGGATGGTCGACCCCACCTGTTCCAGAGCCGCAGGCCCCGGCCGCTCGCCAGCACGCTGGCCCATGCCACCGAGGGCCCCGGACGCACGTGGAGCGGCGCGCGCCACTGGCCTGCTCGCGGCGCGGCGTGGGGATCTCGGTCACGCAGCGAGTAGCGCTCGAGGGCCGGCTTTCCGGGTGGGGGCGGGGTGGCGGGCTACCTACCTCCGGGTCGCGTCCCTGGCCAGTGAAGCGAGGTTGGGGGCTGCCTCGCCCCCAGCCCACCTCCCGGCCCCGCACGCCCCTCCGGGAAGCGGCGTGGGGGAAGATCCTGGCCTCGCCACCCCGGAGCAGGGGGCAGTGGCGGCAATGCGATTGCTGCCGAGACAGGCGTGGAGCGCCGGGTCCCAGGAGAGCCTCGCGCTGCCCCCAGTCGCTGCCTCGCCGCTCCAGCTCCCACCCAGCCCGCAGACACCCGCCCCGCACCCCTCGGCCCGGCCGCCTGGGCACCCACCTGCCACGATCCCTACCCCGGCCCCGGACCATGGTGACATGCAGGACAACGGGGTGGGGGGAGACTCACCGCCGCCGCCGCCGCCGCCTCTGGGGGTGCAGGGGGGGACCCCTGGGGCTGCGCCTTCCTGGGCTCCTGGGCGGGCGTGCGCAGGGCTGGGGACGCCCGCGGGGCCCTGCAGCCTCCGCCCCGATCCGAGCCCAGCCTCGATCCTTCACCACGGTAGTGTGGGGGGGTACTTACAGAGAGAGAAATCCCGCCCCTCCCCAGACAAGATTCAAGTGATGGGCGGGGGGTGGGGGGGACGATCTTTTTCTGCAGAGCTCGGAGCGGACCGGGCTGCACCCGGCCTCCGGTCCGCGGCAGCCACAAAGCCGCGCCCCCGGCCCCCCGGCCCCCGCCCCCACCCCCCAGCGCCCTATGGCCGGCCCGGGGCGGGGGCTGGGCCGGCCCGGGGTTGGCCGCGCTGGGGAGGCGGCGGCGGCGGCGGCGGCGGCAGCGGCGGCCCAGGCGCTGGGGCGGCTCCTCCCCGGCCCGGGGAGAAGCGGAGCGCGCCTGCCGGGGTGGGGGCGGGGGCGGGGGCAGGGCCAGGGCCGGGGCCGGGGGACCTTCCTAGAAACCCTCGCCAAATATAGCCCGCGGATAGGGGCATTCCTAGAAATGCGGCGGCGACGTCAGCCCCGACCTGTGGGGGCAGAGCCTGGGGTTCTCCAAACTGGGGGGACAAGGGCGGGGAGCGAGTCCCCGTGTCCCACACGCCCGCTGGCCAGAGAGGGAGTCGGTGCCGGGCTTCCCCCAGTGGGGAGAGGCGTTCTCCGGACTCCTCCCCGTGCGCCTGGGGGATCCCTGGGCGGCGGGCGCGGGGGCGCGCGCGCTTCAGGTTCGTAGCCGCCAGGAGCCGGGAGCCGGAGCCGCCCCTCGGTGCCTACGGGAGATTTCGGCCCTTCCCCCCTGCTCCGCCAAGTGCGGAACAGCATCCGCCGGGCCCCCCACGTCTTCCACCCGCCCCCTGGGGGGCCCTGACGCCTAGGGATCCCTGGAGACCCCAGATCTGAAGTAGCAGGAGCACCCTGTGTCCCCAGATAGCGCCCCAGCTGCACACCGAAAAATAAAGTTGTGCCTCCTCCTCCCCAATCCCAAGTCGCTTCCTTGCTGCTCTGGGAGATGGGGCGCAAAGTGGGAGGGGGTGGGGGGAAGCATCAGGGTACCCCGTCCACCTGGCCTCCGGAGCGGACACCCGGCCCCAGACTCAGTACAGCCCCTCCCAGCCCAGCCCAGCCCCACCCTCGCTCCTACCCAGCAACCCCAGCTCCATGGCAGGAGCCCCCCCCCACCCCCGCCCAACGAGGATCGAGGATCGGAGTAACTGAAACATGACTTGTGGCTCTCTGCACCAATGGGACTGCGCTGAGGATCCCAGGGTTGTAAAAATGCATTTGCTGTCCTCTGTCGGCCAGTGGGTGGCACATGCAGAAAACACATGGACCCAGGGGTGCTCCTGATGCCACAGAGGGCTCCCTCCCTGCCCACTCCCCCATCACTGCAGCCTCTGCACTGACTTTTGGTCCTGTGGCTGCGGTCACCCTAACTCCAGAAATCGGAGAGCAGTGTTCAAGGGGTGGCAGGGAAGAGGGTAGGGGGGAGTCTGGGTCCCCTCTGGGCAGGTCACACCCCTCTCAGAGCTGGTCACTGAAAACGGTCCTCATTCCCTCTCCAGGGCCTACCGCCAGGGGTCTTCGGGAAGCTGGTGAAAAATGCATATTATGTAAAAGTCTTCACGGATTTCCAAACTGTGTGCAACAAAGTAATCTTTAAACCGCATTTTCCACAAGCTTCTGGAAGTCCCCACGTGTGCCAAGCGCACGGAGCATGCCGTCTTACTGACCATGTCCCATTTCCCAGGCGAAAACACTGAGGCACTTGTGCAGGGTGCTGATCTGGCTTGTCCGCCTTGTGCCAGCCACAGAGCAGATGCTAGGACGGCCGTGGCAAATGGGACAGGCCCCTGCCTCCCACAAACTCCTTGTCTAAGGGAGAGGCCCAGGCGCACCTTGCAGCTGTCCAGGTCCGGAGCACAGGCTCCAGAGCCCAGCTGCTGTGGGTGGGGTGGGGCACCATGAGTGACCTGGGGAGACTGGGGGTGCCTTCTTCCGTGCCCACCCCTGGCTGTCCACTCCTGCTCCATCGATGGAGGAAGAGGCCGTGTCCTCTTCTGCTCTGGGTACTGCTTGGCTTCCCTGGGCCTCACTTTCCCCCTGGACCCAGCAGGAGTCCTGCGGTCTGCCTCGTGGGGCTCTGGGAGGGATGAAACCCAGAACCGCGTCCATGCGATGCGGTATTTGGAGTCTTTGGCGACGGTGGTAGCTGTGCTTGCTCGGCTTACCTGGAGCAGGGGATGTGCAGCCAAAGTCAGAAATGGGGAAAACACTAGGCAGCTGCTTGTGTCCGGGCAGGGCTGCGAGCGAGCGCCAAAGCCGGCTCTCTGGGGAACGCAAGGGGCGCGCTCCCGCTGCAGCCGTGCCCGCGCAGGGCCCCGCGGTGCGGCCCCAGCCCACACCTGCGCGCTGAGCTCAGCCCCTGCCCCGGGCCTGCGGCGTGGGCCCAGCAGGGCTTGGCAGGCTGGGCCGCGGGCGGCGCTCCCCCGAAGGCATCCGAGGCCCGGCCTCGCTCGTGGACTGTCCAGCCCCTTCAGAGATGCCCCCGGCTTCCTCTGGGGCCCGCCCTGGTCAGGCCTGGCTGGGCTCCCCGTGACTCAAGCGAGCAGCGGGCCCGAGAGCCAGGGAGGCGCCGGAAGCGCCGCCAGACTACGGAAAACAACCGGCTCCCGGGCCGGAAGCCCCGCAGGCCCGGCCTGGCCTTCTCCCAGGAAGCGGGCCCGCCCGTGCCCAGGTTTCTGGCCCAGGGATGGTGCCAGGCCCCCGGCCAGACTGCAGCGAGGCCAGGCCGGTTGGAAGGAGCCCCCGGGAGAGGCCGAGACTCCGCGCTGAGGGCTGGTGCGGGCCAGCGCCCAGCCCGTCTGTGGGGTTCTCCTCGCGGCTGGTGCAGGGAGACAATTTCGGGGGCTCTCAGGATATCAAAAGAGGATTTCCAAAGCAGCTGTAGCGCAGCGAGCATGCCCAGGTTTTAACCGTTCCGGTGAGCGCGCGTGTGCCGACAGAGACAGGCGGGATGGCCGCACCGCAGCGCGGTCAGGCTGGGCAGGGCTCAGTGGCAGGGTGGAGAGAGCTGGGGCCAGGGTCCTCGCAGCGGGAGTTGGGGGGACAGCCTCCGCACGGCTGCTTGTCACTGCTTCTAGAGATCACGCTGGGTATCCAGTCTGGAAAGCTCACTCCGAGTGCGAGGGCCCAAGCGAGTGGCTGTCACAAGGCTGGTCCTGACACCAGAGGTGTCCCCAGCCCCCTGCCCCAGGGGCCAGCCTCAGACCCTGGAGAGGGAGCAGCCCGACCGGCACCACGCCCTCCCACAGCAGCCTGGCTCCGGGTCATGCGCTCTGTGACCCAGGTGGGTGAGGGCCACCTCCTTGCCTTGCAGCCTCCCAGAGCCTTCTGCGAAGTTCAGGTCCCCCTGGGCCTTCAGCCTTGCGTGTCTTTGGGGGCCTGGCCGTTTAGCCCAGCAGTTGACGCCTTCATCCAGCACTGGAACACCTGGCTCCGTCCCGGCCCCACCTCCTGCCTCCAGCGTCTACTGATACAAACCCTGGGAGACAGCGGTGAGGACCCAAATGATCTGCTTCCTGCCACCCACACGGGAGTGTAGACTGTGACTCTGGCTCCCGGCTACAGCCCTGTCCCAGCCCCAGCCACCGTGACCACTGGAGAGCGAACCAGTCCATGGCAGATCTCTGTCCTGTCCTATGTCTCTCAAATATATATATATATATACACACACATATAGATACACATATAGATACACGCATAGATACACACACATATATTTAAAGATTTATTTATTTGAAATTCAGAGTTACACAGAGAGAAGGAGAGGCAAAGAGAGGGCTTGCATCCGCTGGTTCACTCCCCAGTTGGCCACAGCGGCCAGAGCTGCACCAATCCCAAAGCCAGGAGCCAGGAGCTTCTTCCGGGTCTCCCACGTGGGTGCAGGAGCCCAAGGACGTGGGCCATCTTCTTCTGCTTTCCCAGGCCATAGCAGAGAGCTGGATCGGAATTAGAGCAGCTGGGACGCAAACCGGCGCCCATATGGGATGCTGGCGCTTCAGGTGTTGGCTTTACCTGCTATGCCACAGCGTCAGCCCACAATATACAGATATATAGTACATATATATTATATATATATTTTAAAGAAATAACCAGGGAAATAGGAGCCCTTGATGGTTCTGCTTTGCTTGGTTGGCATTAGGGGCAGGTCCTGTGACAAGAACAGGATTGAGTGCCCACTGTATGCTCAGCATTTTGCACACCTGAGGCCGTTAATCACCAAAACAACAGTGTGAAACAGGAGCTGTGGTTTATCCCCACTTGACAGATGAGAACCTGAGGCCACAGCAGTGCAGTAGCTTGTGAGGTCCCTCAGTCAGGAATTCGCTCGGAACGGGGCGGGGAGCCCGAGCGCGCTGCCTGTGCACAGAGCCTCGGCCGAGCCCTGTGCTGTTTGCAGAGTGCTCTTCATGGCCATGGTAACAGCTTCTGGACGGAGAGAAGGTAGGGTGGGTGTTCCCCCTTGGCAGAGAAAGGAAGAGACTTGTCCAGGCCTTTTCACTTCTGAACGGACACCTTGGAGGCGCAGGTGCACCTGCCCTGAACACCCGCTCCAGCCCTCCCTCTTCACCTGGCCTCAGCCATGGGCTTTGGTTAGGTCGGTCCGCCCTCTGCCTGCCCCCTCATTCCATTGTGCCTGCTTATTCGGCCCCCAGGGGTGCCCACCCGCTTACAACCTGCAGCCCTGGCACGCTGCCCTGTCTAGCATAAGGCAGGTGACTATGATTTGCTAGAAAGTGAACGAAAGAAGGGAGAAAGGCCCTGGACGAGAGAGAAGGGGCTGGGGTATAGTGACATGGTGACCGCGACGGGGCCACAGCTCTCAGGAGATTGGGGACTCTGGGTGGACAGAAGGACACGCTGCCATTTGATGAGACCGATGGCTCTGCGGTTTACCCCGCAGGTCAGGAAAAAGATCCCCCTCCACTCACAGGGTGATGGCACAGGCTCTCAACGGCTGGTTAAGAGCCTGGATTTCTCATGAGGACTCCAGCAGGGACCGGGGACAAATTCCCGGGTTCAGTTCCCTGCATGGCAGAAGTGGGAAGGATCAAGTGGCATGGTCCCAGGGAGGGGCTGCTGTGGACCTGGCACACCCCGAGTGCCCC
The DNA here is from genome assembly GCF_964237555.1 of Oryctolagus cuniculus. Classification (NCBI taxonomy): domain Eukaryota; kingdom Metazoa; phylum Chordata; class Mammalia; order Lagomorpha; family Leporidae; genus Oryctolagus; species Oryctolagus cuniculus. The sequence continues at coordinate 22,777,245 of NC_091450.1, forward strand.
GGAAATGGTGGCATGCATTATCCACGCTGGCTGGGGCGCTGGGCAGGCAGCCTGGGAACTCCGGCACCCTGGAGGGCCTTCCCCCTTCTCTCCTTGAGGTGTGGGTGGTGGGCCCCAGCCTCAGTTTAGTCCTGAAACTGAGTGGAGGAGGCAGTGGCAACTGGGTAGGTGGGTCAGCCTCACCTGGGTGCCCCTGAGCACTCGGGGTGCGGAGTGCACTCCTGGGACTCCCAGCAGAGTGGCAGGGAGAGGCGAGAGAGCCTGGCCTAGGCTGTGCTGTGGGCCCAGAACTCTCCTCTCGAACCCACGACTGTGGACAGGGCGCCAGCTCCAAGAGCGATAGTGACTTCAAACTAAGTGCTGTCGCTGGGAGTCGTCCGGCTGGAGCAGCCCGCGGGCTGGGCTGAGTGTTCCAATTTGTTTGCCTTGGCCGGCTGCACATTGAAAATCATCATCATATATTTGGTTTCGAGGCCAGCACTTTTAAATCAGGAAGTTTCCTATTTAAAAAAAAATCACATTTCTGGCTTCTCTTTAAAAAAAAAAATCAGATGATCAAAAGATGGGAGCGAGGGCCTGGGTGGCTGCAGCACAGCCGTGGACAGGAGGAGCCCAGAGGCGGGTGGCCAGGTAGACCAGCTGCTGTAACAGCACCCGAGGCAGGAGCCACTGGGGGCTGTCCACAGCTGTGTCCCCTCAGGGCAAGAGAGATCACAAGATGAGACAAAGGCGGAGAACCGGCCCTGCCTTGCAGCACAGGGGCTAAGCCAGAGGCATTCGGTCGGTAGCAGAGCGCAGGCCCCAGTCCTGGCTGCTCCACTTTGGATCCAGCTCCCTGCTAACACGCCCGGGGAAAGCGGCAGGTGTTGGCCCAAGTGCATGGGCCCCTGCCTCCTACTTGGGAGCCTTAGAAGGAGTTCCAGGCTCATAGTTTCAGCCTGGCCCAGGTCTGGCTGTTGTGTGCAATTGGGGACTGAACCAGGGGGTGGAAATTCTTTCTCTTTCAAATAAATAAGTAAATAAATCTTTAAAAAAAAAAAAGCGAGGTGGGAGGGCTCTTCAATAAGGTGGGCGCTGCCCTAAGGCCCTCCCACCTGTCTCCCCTACCCCACCCTCGCTGCAGGAACCCTTGGGGGCTAACCCACAGCAGGTGTGTTTCCAGGACTGCGGCAGATCTCGCGAGAGCGCAGCTTTGTGGGTTCGGTGGCAAGCAGGAATGGCTGTGCGCCCCCGGGGGCCCCCCGCTAAGGACAGGCCTGAGGCCAAGGCCAGCACTCACTGCGGGAGCTCCTCCGTCCTACGCCAGCCTGGTGATGCGTCTTGCACAACTCGAGCTGATGTGAGAGAAACAGCGTCTGTTGCTTCCGGGGCCTGCCACAATATTTTCTTGGAAGTGCTACTCACGCCTGAAATCCGCTTCTGGTCTTGAAATGCGCGTCTCAGCTCAGGGGCGCGCGTGAACCACTCCCCCTTCTGAGGAGCTCCGGTTGTTTTTCTTTGGGGCACTTTTCCGAGCCCAGGTGGGCGCCGGGCCAAGGGCAGCGGGGACCGCAGGCGGGCAGGGCGGGAGCGAGCGTGTCCACGCCCCTCGCACCGGCTGCCTCTTTCCACGCTCTCTTCTTCACGGCTGCTGGCTTCCCGAGCCTTTGCTGCAAAAACAGCGCATGCGAAGCCTCCCTTGGCTGAAGACGTGACGTTGGGGAAAAAGGCGTAATGCTCTCCGCCAGTGCGCCGAGATGCACGCCTTCTCTCTCGCCAGCCCAGGGCACCGCGCTGGCTTTGCACGCGGTTTGGCGAAACCGACATCGACCCCCACGTAGATGTGTGCCGAGTTACAGCCATGCAGCAGGAGTGAGTTCCAGAGATCTGCAGGGCAGAGCGCCCCAGGAGCCCACGTGTCATTTCCACGCAGCTCAAAGTTTCTTAGGGCAGCAGGTGCTCCGCCTGGCGGTTAGTTGGGACCCGCACTGCCCACACTGGGGTGCTTGGGTTTGATTGCTGGCTCTGGCTCCTGACCCCAGCTCCCTGCTAATGCAGGCCCTGGAAGGCAGTGGCGGGGAGGGCGGGGCACAGCTGTAGCTGAAGTAATTGGTTTCCTGCCACCCATCTTGGAGATCTGGATTGTGTTCTTGGCCACGGTGGGCATTTGGGGAGTGAGTCAGTGGATCGAAGCTCACCCTCTGTCTGTCTCTCTGTGTTTCTGTGACTCTCAAGTATTTTTTAAAGATTTGTTTTATTTATTTGAAATGAAGAGACAGAGAGAGGGGGGAGGGGAGATTCCATCCACTTGTTTACTCCCCAAATGGTCAAAACAGCCAGGGTTGGGCCAGGCTGAAGCCAGGAGCCCCACAGCAGGTCTCCCACGTGGGTGTGCAGGATGCCAAGCACCTGGGCCGTCTTCCACTGCTTTCCCAGGCGCACTAGCAGGGAGCCGGATCGGAAGTGGAGCAGCCGGGACTCGAGCCAGTGCTCTGACATAGGATGCTGGCACCACTTAACCCACTTACGCTGGTGGCTTAACCCTCTGTGTCACACGTCGGCCCCAAACACATAAGTATTCTTCTCTAACCAAAATGAAAACAGAAGCACAACAGCAAGCCACAGGAAACTTTTGAAAGTGGTGGTATCCCACGTGTGCCTAGGTCCACACACATGAAATTGTATACATTTGATTGTTCTTTTTTAAAGTTGCATTGAAGTCTAAACAAAAAATAGAGTGTCGGCTTTTTTTAGCTGACTGCGTGAGACACAGACAACCGTTGTCACCCGCTGCAGATCAGTAAGTCAGCTCCCCAGTGGTGGCCTGTGATGGTTCACCATTTACGGAGCCACCCTGACTGGCGGCTGTTGAAAATGTTGTCACCAGAACCCCGGGACAGAAAGCGAGCCCATACGTGTTGTTCTGGCTTACACTGGGAGCAGCTGAGCCGCGGAGGTTTGGAGGCCAGCCCGGCTCACACCTGTTCTGTGTGATGTCCGGCAGAGCCCGGTCCTGCTTCCCGCTGCCACCAGGTGTCACTGTGCGGTTTATTCCTGCGCAGCCTCTGTTGACAGCCATTGCAAATCCACCTGCTCCCCAAGGGTCATTTTTCACCAAGGCCTGACAACATTGCCATAGGCTCCGTCCCACCTGCCTCTTTCCTCCCCAGCCCCACCCGGCCTCAGCGGCCTTATCTTCTCTCTTCACAAGCAAGGGAGACCAGGGAGCCGCCTCACGGCGACCTTCCCATGTGAAGCACTGGCAGACATGACGGCAAACACAGCTGTACATCTTCAGGAACTCAGACGGACTCAAACCAAGGTGGCTGTCGGGAGGCCCTTTGACAGACACAGAAAAATTGTATGTATATGGGGTACCATGGGATGTTTCGATCACTTACACATTTTTTTTTTTTTTTTTTTTTTTGGACAGGCAGAGTGGACAGTGAGAGAGAGAGAGACAGAGAGAAAGGTCTTCCTTTTCCGTTGGTTCACCCCCCAATGGCTGCTGCGGCCGGTGCACCGCGCTGATCCGAAGCCAGGTGCTTCTCCTGGTCTCCATGCAGGTGCAGGGCCCAAGGACTTGGGCCATCCTCCACTGCACTCCCAGGCCACAGCAGAGAGCTGGCCTGGAAGAGGAGCACCCGGGAAAGAATCTGGCGCCCCAACCTGGACTAGAACCTGGGTGCCAGTGCCACAGGCGGAGGATTAGCCTAGTGAGCCGTGGCACCACCCACTTACACATTTGTAAGGTCTAGTTGGGATAAAAGTAGCTATCTTCTCAAATGCCTGACACGGCCCAGGGTGGCCACTTGGCGCAGCACTTCAGTGGCCACCGGGGACATCCACTCCCCGTGTCAAAGGGCTGCGTCCCAGTCCTCGCTCCACCGCAGATGCCAACTGGGAGGCAGCAGCGACGACGCGAGTACTCGGTTCCCTGCCACCCACATGGGAGACCCAGGCTGGGATCCCGGCTCCTGGGTTCGGCCTCTCCCAGCCCTGGCCATTTGGGGGGGAGATCCAGCGGATAAAATCGCTGTCTCTCCAGGTCTCTGCCTTTCAAGTAAAATAAAAATAAATGACTTTTAGAAAGCATCTAACAGTTGTTGATGGTGAAAGCACTCAATCTCCCCCCCCCATTAAAAATTAATTTATTTGAGGGAGCGGCGGCGGGGGGGGGGGGGAGAACCTATCCTACGGTTCACCAGCCGAATAACTGCAACAGCCAGCGCTGGCCTGGCGCAGGTCTGATACCACAGCTGGAACTCACTGTCCACCGTGGGAGGCGGCGGCCCAAGCACCCGAGCGAGGTCACCCCAGCCTTGCAGGCTTTGTATCAACAAGAGGCTGGGCGCAGGCGCTGGGACCCAGCTCAGGGGCTCTGCAGCGGGACCCAGGCGTCTTAACCACCGGGCTCGACACCCACCCCTGTTTCTGTTCCTGCTTTGTTGTACCAGGCAGGGGCCCTGGGGGACACTTGTATTGGTGAGAAACACAACTTTGTGGCTCGCTGTCTTCATGCTGGGTTGTCGGACCTGCGTTCTAGGGGGTCCACTCGGTGCATGTTGGGGGTGGGGCGACCTGGGGGCCGGCTGGAGAAGAGAGTCACCCAGGGGAAGCGCGCGGTCATCTTGCAGAAAACCCAGCAAGGTCCAAGTTTACAAGCGGAGAGTGAGGAACCCTTTCAACTGCGTCTCTGTTGCACCTGCCTCCCAGGGGGCCCGCCGGCTGGCCGCTCAGGGGTGCGCTCCACGGGGGCTGGGCTCGGCACCACCAGGCCTTAGCGTCTCGGGACCGCCACCCCCCAACACCTGCTGCCGCCGCACCTGCGCGTGGGCCCCACCCCCGGATGAAACGTGCTAGGCGATGATTGACATACCTCCCACGCGCATGCACACACACACACACACACACACACACGCGTGCTCCCACAGTGGCTGCAGAACGAGGCCCTCCCGGGAGCAGTAGCTTCCGCAAAGCCTGGTGCTGGGACCCGCAGAAGCGGCCCCTCCCCCTCGGAGCCCCCGCCCGCGCCGCGTGCGCTCGGCCGGACACCAGGGGGCGAGGGCGCTCCAGCGAGGGGTGGCACGGGACCCCCGGCTTCCCGGCGCAGCGGCGTTCAGGGGCCCCAGGCGCGCCAGGCTTGGCAGCGGGGCCGTTGCTGTATCTAAGAGCCTGCGGTGGCCCCGGGGCACCCTTCCGGACGCAGAGCAAACCTGCGGGCTGCGCACGCCCATGCTGGCCACGGACCCATTTTGCAGAGCAGCCCATGGAGACCCGGAGCGAGCAGCTCAAATTAAGTCCGTGGAACGCGTGGCCTACGGCGGAGGTCCCCTTAAAAGGGGTCACACAGCCAGACGCTGGCGGACCTCGCGCGGGCAGGGGCGCTACAGGTGGCCCCCCGCCCACCCCGGAGCAAGCAGCACCCCGCGCGCCCGGTAGGGGGCGCCGTCCGCCGGGAGCCGCTGGCCGGGTGGGCCCCGAGTGCGGCCCCGAGTCCAGCAGGATGGCCCACCCAGGCTGTCACCCTTCGATGGAGATGCAGGGAAGAGCTTTTCTGAACCCACACGGCAGGAAAAGAGTGGATCGGGCAGGAAGTCCGAGACTGGATCTATGTACTGGCAAGGTCTGGCGTATTCGGGAGACTCCGGGGCTTCCCCTCTAAAAAGTCTCCCTCCCACCGGAGGGAGGCTACCGCGAGGCACGGACGGGGTTCGAACCCGTGATCTTCGGTTTACGAGACCGACGCCTTACCACTTGGCCACCGCGCCTGCGTTAGGGTGGTGGCGGGGCGAGCCTCTATCCTGGCGGCGCTCCCTTGCGCTCGCTGCGCGGGCGCGCCCCCTCGCGGCCGCCGGCGGACTCGGCGTTTCGGGCGTGCGGCCGGAAGGCTTCCCCGGCGCCCAGGGCGGCCTCGGCGGGGGGCGTGTCTGGAACTCCGGAGCGGGCGGGGAGCGCGTCGGCGCCCGGGAGTTCCGGGTTCGAATCCCGGCTCCTCCAGCTACCGCGCTCCCCCGGGGCGGCCCCGGTTTTTCCTTTCTGGATCTGGGCACGCAGAGGCGGAGGGATAGTGGCCGCGCTCCTAGTTAGCCCGACCGAGGGTTGGTCCCTGGCTGGCTGCCCCGCCTGGAGAGGGCCCGGGGGAGCCCCGCCGCCCTTGGTCGCGCTGCTGCGTGGATTCAAACGCGCCCTTCTACTGCGTGTTCCCGAACGAACGGCTCGTGGCAGCAAACAGTGTCACCACCGCGGCTAATAACCGCACAGGCAGCCTCCACGTACGCTCTGATAAGCGCGCGGTGTGGCCGCGGTCCCTGCGGGGCACTGCGGGTGGCACCTGTGAGCTGGGGGAGCGGGGGTCCCGCGCCGGCAGCTGCCTGGCCTGGTTTCCCACTGACCACGATCGATGTGGTCCTGCACAGAACGCTCTGGCTGGGCTGTCTCTGCCGCCGGCCCCCTGGTGCTGTAGGGTACACGGAGGGGGTTGCTCCTTGTATGGGGAGCTCCCAGGGCACCCGCAAACAGGAAACTTAACAATGCCACCCCGAGCGGTTGGGTTCCTGCCACGTGGGGCACTGGGCTGAGAGTCAGCCCCAGCCACTGCCTCGGAGAAATATATATATATTCATATGTATTAATTATATATATATAAATTATATATATAAAAACCTGGGTTGGAGGTTTTCGCTGCCACTCGGATACCTGGAGGCAGGAGCTCCCTGAACCCACGTGAAGCCAGACAGGGGGCTGCTGAGGAACCGCGTCCCGGCCGCTGCCCCTCTGTGGGGACTTGCAGAAGCGCCGGGGCTCCCGTAAAGCGCTGGCCGGGAAGGGGAATCGGGTGGCTGCTGTGCCCAGCGCTAACGGCAGGTGCATGGAGATCCGGTGTTTTCCCCGTCTCGGCTGTGCCTCCTCCGGGAAAGGACACGTTGGGGGGGGGGGTGCGGGCACCAGGGCGCCCTGGGCACCCAGAGGGTGGGGGTGGAGGCTCTGACCCGCCCGAAACTCAGACAGGAGCTGGGCGGCAGGAACCCGCTTATCTCACAGGTGTGAAGACGCCCGGGAGGCCACAGATCCTGGACACCTGGGTGGGGGTGGGCCCGGCCGCTGCAGTGCTCAGCACGCCGGGTGCCCTTGCACGTGGTCCTGGGGGTCCCCCTCGGCCGCTGCACCCACGCTGAGCCTCGAGAAAACCCACGGGTGATGAAGCCAAGCTTCACCTGCCCGGGGCGGGGGCCAGCTCCCCTCCCCTCCCCTCCCTACAGAACCCCAGCGAACACGCCCTGCGCCCTTCCAGGGTCCTGGGCGCGGGTGGTGGTGGGGTGCTGGCGGTGCCCCGACAATCAGGGCCCACCGGGGCGGAGACAGGGGCTGCCCCAGCGGGCACAGAGCAGAGCCCCGAGGGTCTGCACCTGCGGCGGCCGGCGGAGGCCCGCCCCTGCGCAGTGCCGCCCGACTCCTCCTCGTGCGCACGAGGCCGCCTGCAGGACGCCCAGCTCCTCCAGCTGGCTGGGGCCTGCTGTCCCCAGCTTCCGCCCCGCAAGGACAGCCACGGCTGTGGAAGAGGAAAAACCCCTTCGGGCCTGGGCAGGTGGGTCCCGCGGGTAACGCTGCCCCCCCGCCCCGCCCTGGGGTTGCACTGTGGGTGACAGTCGCACAGGGGCCGGAGAGCAGGGCCCCTTGGCGCATCGCTTGGCTGGGCGCCTCGGAGTTGTGGCAGGGCCAGGCAGGTGGCAGAAGCCCGGGTGTGGAGGGGGACCTGGGGCGGGGGCGCCGCGTCTTTATTTATTTATTTATTTAACAACCCCTTTCCCGTCGGGTCTTCATTTTGCCGGTTCTGGAAGGTACTGTTAGGATTGGCAGCTCCTGGGGCTGGGGGAATTGGGCTCCTTGGCCCTGTGTGGTCTCTTGCGCAGCTTCGTACCCGGGCGTCTTCACAGCTTGCCGGCTGTCCTGTGAGTGTAGCCCAAGGTCTTCGCCCGTTCTGGGTGCGGGCTTTTGTCCAGGGTGGGCGCTGGGACCAGCGTCAGCCCTCAATCCGTGGCTGATCTCCTCGCAGGCTTTTCTGGATGTCCCTTGGTAACAGATTGCGACCGCCAGTGTGCCTGGGGCAGCGTTTCCCGGGCCTTGAGTGTGTGCACCTGGTCGAACAGGTCTAGACACCGTGGGTGGCATAACAGTGCTTCCCCACGTTTTGAAAAGTTGGTTTTTCAACTGCTTTTATTTTCCTGATGATGTCTTTAGTAGTGCAAGAAGTGTTTAATGTTGATGGAGTCTTATCTAATTTCTTTTTTATCCTCTTTATGGTGCATGTCTTTTTTTAAAATTTATTGATTGGAAAGGCAGTTAGAGAGAGAGAGGGAGAAACAGAAATCTTCCCTCCACTGGTTCACTCTCCACATGGCTGCACCAGCCAGGGCTGGGCCAGGCCGAAGCCAGGAGCTTCATCCGGTCTCTGTGTGGGTGCAGGGGCCCAAGCACTCGGGCCATCCTCCTCTGCTTTCCCAGGCACATGAACAGGGAGCTGGATTGGAAGTGAAGCAGCTGGGACTTGAACTGGCACCACTGTGGGCTGTGAGCGTTGCGGGCAGCAGCTTAACCAGCTGCACCAGGACGCCGGCCAGCCTTGCCTCCTCTTGGAGAGGTCCTTGTCCACGCAGGCGCTGTGGTGCGCTGGGTAAGGGGCTCCTTCTGACGCCCACGTTCCCTGCTGGAGTCCTGGTTGGCCTGGTTCGAGTCCTGGCTACTCCATGCTTCTGACCCCGCTCCCTGCTAAGGCACCTGGGAGGCAGCAGACGATGGCGGGAGGGCTTGGGGCCCTGCCGCCCACCTGGGAGGTCCAGATGGAGTTGTGGGTTTCCTGGCTTAGGCCTGAGCCAGCCCCAACTATCACAGGTGTTCGGGGAGTAAACCAGCAGATGGAAGATTCCTGTTTGGAATTTGGTGGGGAGCACGCTGCATTTAAGGGGTGCATCTGGGGGCCAGCGAGCACTGAGCCGCCTGTGCCTTTCTGGCCTTAACTGTCTGCTTTCCCAGCTGTTTGTTGCTGGAGCCCCTGAGTCTTGGCTCCGAGTGCCTTTCCCTGGATTCCCTGGAGTCTCACGAATGATGGTGGTGATTGTGTTCACTTCCTTTGTAGTCTGCCCAAGAAAAGTCCCTGCCGTGTGTGTGTGTGTGTGTGTGTGTGTGCACGCGCGTGTGTCAGGGTGCCATGCTGGGCTCTGCAGGGTGCGGCCCGAGGTGCTGCCTGCCTGGGGAAGCCTCTCCCAGCTTCTGCAGAGATGATGATTCCTGTCTCCTTACCCCGGGAGCACGCAGCGCTGCACAGACGAGGCCATTTTACGGCAGCGGTGTCACAGCTGTGTAGCATGCCCCGGGATCACCCCATCCAATCAATCTTTGAACACTCTGCTACTGGAAAAAACCTGTTTAATTGGTTCATTCCCAAGCCAGAGCAAGATCAAATCGGCAGCTGTGAATAATGAAAGTTCTGTTCCCCTCCACTCTTTTTTTTTTTTTTTTTTTCTTCTGGATAAACTCTAAAAAGGTTAACCGGATTATCTGAGGTCTGACATTAGCATGCACAGTCGACAGCGGGTTGACGTATGTAAGAAGCGGTAGACAGTACAGAGAATTAAATCGCTATTTTCTCCCACCCTCCCAGAATCCTCCTTTTCTCCCTCCCTCCTTCCTGCCCTGTCTTCTCTTTATTCTTTTTAGATTTATTTTATTTATTTAAAAGGCAGAGCCCTGAGAGAGGGAGGGAGAGATGGAGGGAGAGAGAAAGAGCGAGCGAGATCTCTCTTCCTTTGGTTCACTCCCCAAAAGTCTGCAACAACCAGGTCTGGGCCAGGCTGAAGCCAGGAGCCTGGAGCTGCAGCCTGGCCGCCTCCGTGGATGGCAAGGATCCAAGCTCTCAGGGCTTCTGCTGCTTTCCCAGTCACATGAGGAGGGAGTGGAGTGGAAGTGGGGCAGCCGGGACCAGAACTGGCGCTCTGATGTGGCACGCAGGTGTCCCAGGCAGCGGCTTGGCCCGCCGCACCCCAGCCTTCTTTTCAAGTTGAGTTTACTTTGTGTTGTCACCTACCCTTGGCTGTGGTCTTGATGCAAGTTCATCATCAGACGTACGGCTAGTGTCTCGGGTGGAATTTCTCTCCCCACAAATGGCGTCACCCTGCGCCAGTGTGTACCATGTCCTCGTCATTGTCACCCTCCTCCTCGTCACCATCATCATCATCTTTGTGCCTCTCATCAGAAGCCCAGCCAGGTTCCCCGTGGCTCTGGCCCCTGTACCACTCACCTTACCCAGGAAGTTCACTTGCTAGCCCTTGGATATGAAGATCGCTCTTAGGTCAATGACACTTGATGTTGTGGGTGCGGGTTTTCGTGACCGGTGCACTGATGCTTGCCGGTGGGCACTGCTACCCCCCCACCCCCCACCACCAAGTGTTAGCGCTAGGGGTTGAAGCTGTAACGGTACGCTCCTGGCTCAGGGTGGAATGCGCCCCCTGGCGTCAGTCGCCAGTTATGCCGTCTGCAGCCTCTGGTGTGGGAGACGCATGCTCCCAGGGCTGCGCGGTGACAAGGTCAGTGCAGGGAAGACACGAGGGCACACTGTGGGGATGAACTGACCTCGAGAGCCCAGCACCTGCTGCATTTGCCCCTGGGGTTCTGCTTTCTGCCTGGAAAGCCGTAGACGTACATGTACAAGGCAGGTGTCAAAGAGTCAGACAAGACATCCCACTCTGTCCTCTTTCCCCCACTCCATGGGGACACGTGAGAGTTTCCTTGATGGAAACCCCGCTGAGACTTCAGCAGCAGCATCCTGTCGCTGTGCTCCGGCATCTCATGGTTCTCCCAGAGCTGTCGCTGGGTTGCCTTGTGACACCTGCAGCCTGCGCCACTGCCTGGGGGGTGCTGGCTTCCGTGTCTTGGCCGGTCACCACGGTGCGAGTTGTGAGTGCGAGTTGTGTTTGCGTCTGTGATGTTTTCACACAGGAACACCAGGGGAAATATTTAGAGAAGTTACAGATACTATACACAGATCTCATTGCAGTTAGAAGCCACTAGTTCCAGCCAGGTAAAAGCACCCACAGAAATCCAAGGTGCGTCCATCCATCCATCTGTCCATCCATCCGTCCATCCATCCTTCCTACCTAGCTACCTATGGACCTCCCGAGAGAGCGAGCGAGCGAGCGAGCAAGAGCGGCTGGGACTGGAGCCAGCGCTTCAATTTGGGATACTGGTATCATAAGCAGTGCCCGACCTGAGCCACTGCACTGACCCCTGCTTTTTTCTTTCAAACTGGGTTGTTTGCTTCTTTTTAAAATGTTTCTTCCTGGCCTTTCGTATCTTTTCGTTCTGTGGCCCTACCACCACCTCTGTAGGGAGCGGGCATCTCGACCATCCAGCGCCCGCCCAGACTTTGTGCTGTAGGTGGCACCGATTGCAACTTCACGTATCATTTTACCCTGCATACAGACGTCATCATTTGTGTGCTTTTGTCTTTTAAATCCTGTCAAGGAGCAAGAAAGAGCTAAGGCCTCAAGTGATCAAAATGCAGAGAACTCTGCTCCCGAGGCAGGCCTGCACCCTTTCGCTCAGCCTCCGCCTGGGCAGGGCAGGGCAGGGCAGGGCAGGGCAGGAGCCCTGAGCTCCGGTTCTCCGGGAATGCCGCAGTCTCTCCCTCCCTTGTGAAGCCCCTGTTCCCAGCTGCGGAATTTTCCGTGGCTCGGTTTCTGCCTGTCTCGCCGAGGGTCCTCTGTGGGTAACCGGTCACGTTTTCTCTTCCCACGTTCAAGGTCTTTCTCTTTGTCCTCGACTTTGCACCATTTGATTAGTTTCTGTTGTGTGTGTTTGAAAGACACAGTGACAGAGAGGGAGACAGAGAAAGGGAAGGAGGGATTGTCCGTCGGCCGATTCACCCCGCAAATGACCGCAAGAGCCTGGTCTGGGCCAGAGCCAGGAGCCGAGAGCTCCATCCGGGTCTCCCACGTGGGTGCAGGGGCCCAGGCACGTGGGCCACCCTCCGCTGCTGTTGAGGCCACTAGAGGGAGCTGGATGGGGAGTGGAGCAGCTGGACTCAAACTCGTGCTCCGTTGTGGGCTGCCGGCGTCACAGGCAGGGGCTTAGCTCCCCGTCCCGTGACGCTGCCCTGCCCTGTTGACTTGAAGATACCTTTAGTTATGTCAGCTTTGTTGTGTACCGTTTCTCTCCTCAGCATTTTGCTGCAAGATTTTTCTGAGGCCGGCGCTGTGGTGCAGTGGGCTAAGCCTCTGCCTGTGGTGCCAGCATCCCATAAAGGCACTGGTTTGTGTCCTGGCTGTGCCTCTTTTGAATCCAGCTCTCTACTGTGGCCTGGAAAAGCAGTTGAAGATGGAACAAGTCCTTGGGCCGCTGCACCTGCATGGGAGACCCGGAGGAGGCTCCTGGCTTTGGATCGGCCCAGCTCCGGCTGTTGCAGCCATCTGGGGAGTAAACCAGTGGATGGAAGGCCTCTCTCTGTCTCTCCCTCTATCTATAACTCTGCCTCTCAAATAAATGAATCTTTAATAAAAGATTGTTCTACATCAACAGAGATGTGGCGTTTGGTGGTCCTGCAGACGAAAGGCGCAGGGCTGGCTCGTGGTTTGTGTCCTTGTGAGTGTTCGTGAGCTCCTGTGTACACCTGTGCTCACTGGGGTCTCGAACCCCAGGAGTCAGTGCACGGGCTCGTAGTGTTCGTGTCATGTTTGATACCAGCACGGCCCACTTGGTGGCGCCGCCGTTCAGATGCCCCAGTCCTGGAAACCAGGTTCTGTGTGCGGTTAACCTGGGAAACCGACCCGGGGTTGCCTGGAACCAGCTGAGCTTGCGACCATGTGGTACGGTGTGTGAGACGGAGAGATGGCGGAGAGTCAGGGAACCCCCTGGATGGTGTCAGCTAATTGGGCTGTCATCGGTGGTATTTATGTTTTGTTTTTAAATATTTATTTATTTAAAAGGCAGGGTTACAGAGGGAGAGGGGGAGAGAAAGAGAGAGACCTTCTCTCTGCTGGTTCTCTCCCCAAATGGCCACAACGGCCAGGGCAGGGCCAGGCTGAAGCCAGGAGCTTCATCTGAGTTGCCCATGTGGGTGCAGGGGCCCAAGCACTTGGGCCACCTTCTGCTGCTTTCCCAGGCACATTAGCAGGGAGGTATATCTGAGGTGGAGCAGCCGGGACTCAAACTGGCACCCATATGGGATGCCGGCGTTGCAGGCGGGGAGTTGACCCACTGTGCCACAGTGCTGGCCCCAGTCAGGGGTCTTGGCCAAGTATCTGAACCAGAGCAGGAAGTATAGGCGCCCAGGGCACACAAATGGTGCCACACTATGCATGTTCGTGCGGCTCCAGAACTCGTGTGGCAACTTGAGCCCCAGCATCAGGCCCTTAGAAGGGACAAAGGGCTGGTGGCCTCCTGCGGGGACTGGGAGGACCTGTCAGCCTCTGTCCGTCCCGCCAGGGGGCATGGCCTGGCCCTGCCCTGCGCGCAAGGACTTGAGGTCCTCACCGGACACTGAATCCGCTGCTGCCTTGACTTTGGCCGTTCCAGCTTCTAGAACTGCGAGTGGCTTTGAATTGCCCAGTCTGCAGTGTCTTGTCATAGCCCAGACTAAGCCAAAGGGGCTGGCTTCTGGGGATTCAGAAGGTTGGTCTCAAATCCATGCTGTTTCTCTCATGATTCTAGGAGAGTCATTTACCCTCTCGGTCCTCAGTTGTCCTGTCTGTAAAATGGGCAGAGAGAGAGTCCCCACCCCCTCGACTTAGGATGAAATGAGGGGACCCGCAGCATGGGCGCGGGGCTTGCTGCTCTGTTCTGTCTGCATCCACACCCTTGTTGGTCAGCACCGACTGGCAAGGCTGAGAGAAGGGCCCGGGGACACTTGGTAAAGCACTTGCGGGATTTCTCGAAACTAGCTTCTGTATTCTAGCAAATTTGATGTCCCGGTCAACTCCCAGGTTGCTGAACAGACAATTTAATTTAATTGATTAATTTATTTATTTATTCTTGACAGGCAGAGTAGACAGTGAGAGAGAGAGAGAGAGAGAGAGAGAGAGAGACACAAAGGTCTTCCTTTGCCTTTGGTTCACCCTCCAAAGGCCACCGCAGCCAGTGCGCTGCAGCCAGCGCACCGCGCTGATCCGATGGCAGGAGCCAGGTGCTTCTCCTGGTCTCCCATGGGGTGCAGGGCCCAAGGACTTGGGCCATCCTCCACTGCACTCCTGGGCCACAGCAGAGAGCTGGCCTGGAAGAGGGGCAACCGGGACAGAATCCGGCGCCCCGACCGGGACTAGAACCCGGTGTGCCGGCACCGCAAGGCGGAGGATTAGCCTAGTGAGCCGCGGCGCCGGCTAGAACAGACAGAATTTAAGTGGAAAAAAAATAAGGCTCCTTGTTTCAACGAGAAGTCTCGCGACAAAACCAGGATAAGCACACTTTGTCTAGGAGCTCCGTGTGGACGGGGTTCGCCCGTGATTCTGCCTGCTGTGGCTGGGCTGTAGGTGTGGGGACAACTCAACCTGTTGGTGGCCCTCGCCTGCACGACCCTGAGGGTTCTGGCTCCTGGCTTTGGGCTGAACTTGTAGATGGGAGCGTGCTCTTTGCCTCTCCGATAAGTAAGAAATTTCTAAAACCAAAAAGGCCTAGATGAGGGTACTCCAAGAAGCTGGTGGAATTTAAAACTTATTTTGGTGCAAAAACATTGTGAAATCCACGTACCTAAAGGGTCTTCAAAAAGTTCAGGAAAAACATATAAAAAAAACTAATGCATGAATCTTTAAACAATGTTTATTTTTCATCTACTTGAAAGGCAGAGTGGTGGGGCGTTGGGGGAGAGGGAGAGGGAGGGAGGTGGGGGAGAGAGAGAGTAGAGATCCTTTGTCCACTGGTTTACTCTCCGAATGCCTGCCAACAGGCAGGGCTGGGCCAGGCCGAAGCCAGGAGCCCAGAGCTCCCTCTGTGTCTCCCACGTGGGTAGCAGGGACCCAGGCGCATTAGCAGAGAGCTGGACAGGAAGTGGAGCAGCCGGGGCAGGAACTGGTGCGGGTTCTGATGCGGGCATCCCAAGTGTTGGTATAATCCACTGCGCCCCAACCCATGCCCCCAAGCATGGAATTTTTATTTTTGGACTAAAATAGAATTTTTTAATCCCATCTTCCACAATCGTTTTGTAAGTCCCCTGGTATGTTCGGTCTGGGAGAAAACGCCATGAACTCTTGACCGTGAGCCTGAGCAGAAGCCCCTCCTCCCGGAGCCTTTGTTCCGGGGGCTGTGGGCAGGTGGCTGGTGTGGCAGCTGCTCCTGGTGCAGCTGTCGCTGCCATGCACCCGCGTGATTCCCGCCAGAACACTCCGGGATACCATCGTGCCCGACAAGAGGGGTATGTAGCCCATGGGCGCGCATCCTTTGTCTGAACGCATGGCGTGAGCTCCCTGCCACCAGCTCGTGCTACAAACCAGCCAGAGGATACCTAGAGATGGCTGGAAGCCAGATTTCAGGTCAATCATAAAGAGAAGGCAGGGCTGGTGCTGTGGCCTAGAGTCTCGGCTGCTCCTCTTCTGATCCAGCTCTCTGCTGTGGCCTGGGAAAGCAGTAAGAAGATGGTCCAAGTGCTTGGGCCCCTGCACCCATGTGGGAGACCTGGAAGAAGCTCCTGGCTCCTGGCTTTGAATCAGCCCAGACGTTGTGGCCATCTGGGGTGTGAACCAGCAGATGGAAGACCTCTCTGTAACTCTTCCTCTCAAATCTTTATTTATTTATTTATTTATTTATTTTGGACAGGCAGAATGGATAGAGTCAGAGAAAGAAAGGTCTTCCTTTGCCATTGGCCGCCGTGGCCGGCGCACCGCGCTGATCCGATGGCAGGAGCCAGGTGCTTCTCCTGGTCTCCCATGGGGTGCAGGGCCCAAGGACTTGGGCCATCCTCCACTGCACTCCCTGGCCACAGCAGAGAGCTGGCCTGGAAGAGGGGCAACCGGGACAGAATCCGGCGCCCTGACCGGGACTAGAACCCAGTGTGCCGGCGCCGCGGCTCACTAGGCTAATCCTCCACCTAGCGGCCCCTCTCAAATCTTTAAAAAAGGCGAGAAGGCACGCAGGCTCTGTCAGGTTGAGGGACAGCCAGGGGACTGGGCCCGGACCTCCAGCGGCTCCTCTCCAGGTTTCCGTGCGTGAGCTCCCGCCCTGCTCCTTCGCTCCCGCTGCCTGCCGAGGGTGCAGAGTCTGGCTCACCGATCCGTGGTATGCGCCTTGGAGTCAGGACGGTGCTGAGCGCATGCACAGCTCCCCAGAGGCAGCGGAACTGCCCTTGGAAGGTTCTGCAGCCTTTGTGCCAGAGGCCAGAGCCCGGGGTTTCTCCTGGTACCTGCTTCCTGGTTCTGCACCCACACGCCGACCCCTTGCCAGTGAGCAGCGACTGTGCGTGTCTCGCCGAGGGCCGCGTCTGGTGCCCTGCACTCTGGCACCACTTTGAAAGCGTCCCTGGTTTCCTGCTCTGGGGCCGCCCTCCCGCTCCCTAGGTGTAGGATAGAAAGGCTTGGCTGCACGTAGGCCCCCAGACTGGCCCTCTCCCCTCTGTGGTTGGTCCTCCGCCCGTTTGCTCATCTGAGGCGGAGGGAAAAGCCTAGTGGTGAAGATGCCTGCAGCTCCTATCTGAGTGCTTGGGTTCGAGTCCGGGCTCTGGCTCCTGGGTCCAACTTCCAGCTAACGCAGGTGCTGGGAGACAGCAGTGACAGCTCAAGCCAGAGTTCCTGCCGCGTACACGGGAGGCCTGGGTGGAGTTCCTGGTTCCATTTCTGCCCCTTGTGGGCACTGGGGTGGTGAACTACCACATGAGAGTTCTCTCTCAAATAAAGAAAAAAATTAAAGTGATAGCTGTCAGTCCCATTGACTTAGGGCCATTTTGTTTGTTCAAAGCATAGAGCAAATACACAGCTCTCAGATGTTTGGGGCTCAAGTGAAGTAGGAGCTTCCTACAAGGACGGGACTTGCAAAGGCCACTTCTGGGGTGGGCTGAAAGGGCACTGGGCGTAACGCTTGCTTTTGAAACTCGGCTAAACCGGAGGATTATTGGGCCTTTCAGAAACTCAGAGAGAGAGAAAGAGAGAGAGAGTGTGTGTGTGTGTGTGTGTGTGGTGTCCACCCTGTACCTCAGTACCCTTCGCCAGTGTTTCCTTACGAGTGTAGACATGAGGTCGGTGGTGATGTGGACATGCCAATGCAGCCACAACCCAGGAGAGCCTGTGCTGTACCTCAGGCTCCCGGCCTGGAATGGGGGGCCGCTGTGTGTGTGACTGCAAGACCTGCCTTGAAGGCTGGGCATTTGGGGCAGGGGTTAAGGAGCACAAGGGGTACCCACACCCCATATCAGAGTTCCTGGGTTCCTGTCCTGGCTCTACCATTTTTTTTTTTTTTTAATTTATTTGAAAGGCAGTTACAGAACAGGGAAGACACATACACAGAGATCGATGGATTTTTCATCAGCTGCGTTACTCCCCAAACAGCTGCGATGGCCAGGGCTGGGCCAGGCCAAAGCCAGGAGCTCCATCTGAGTTTCCCAAGTGGGTGCAGGGGCCCACGCACGTGGGCCGTCTCCCAGTGCTCTCCCAGGTGCATCAGCAGGGAGCTGGGCTGGCAGTAGAGCAGTGGGATTCGAGCCGGTGCTCATACGGGATGCAAGTCACAGGTGGCAGCTTAACTCGCTGTGCCACAACCCTGGCCCAACTGGCTCCAACACCTAGGTCCCTGCCGCCCATGTGGGAGACCTGGATTGAGATCTGGGCTCCTGGCTATTGAGGGCCTTAGGGGAATCAACCAGCAGACGGGGGAACTCCCTCTCCGTGTCTGTCAGGCTCTTTGCCTTTCGATTAAACAGAATAATCAATAGGTTTGTAAACACAGTGAAGACCAAAGTCCTCTTGCTTTGCCAGTCAACTTGGCTGGAGTCCCTTCCCAGACGCGCCCCGTATGCCAGGTCTGTGTCGGCTCTAATGACCCGGGGCTGCCGTCTTTCCCCTGCACAGCAAGAATCGCAGTACATCAAAATGTCTTTTATTTGAGACACAAAAATGCAAAATTGCCGAGATATCAAACGTTTCCCGATCAGCTACGATCCTGCCGCTATGTACAGAGATGTAACGAGGGATGCGCACACACACAGGACACGCGTGTGCCACCTACGTACAGTGCACGTGCAACACGTATGGCACCCGGCCATGATGCGGACTCGAGGTCAGGGGTGCAGACAGCAGGGACGAAGGCATCATGGTTTTCTTAAAAACAACACAAAGGCAATAACAAATGGACCCCCAACTGCCATCGTTTCTTGTTGCTTCAACAAGCAGGGCTCCGTGGATTGGTATCTTTCTTCTTTTTTTCATAGAGTGAGATGCTAAGACATAATGTGACAATGAAAATAAGAAGAGAAACACCTATCACGTTGCATTTCTATTGCAAGCAAGAAAACTAATTTCTACATGGAAAGGAAAAAAACCTTGTATTACTACTAGATATGTATTCTTAAAACAGCTCTCTACTATTTTACATGAAGACGATAGAGAAATATCTACATCTCTGTGAAAATTATAACCTTAAATGTATAATACCTTTTTGGGACTGGTTTTTGAGATCTCATTAGTCTCAAATTTTAAATAAAAAGTGCCTCCTTTTGGCAAATACTTGGCAATGCCTTTGGTTCCTTTGAAACATTTGCATTCCTCTTGGTTACTCGAGGTCAAGTACTTTTGGTAGACTAAACCCTTTCCTAAATGCTTCCTCTTCCTACCAGTTAGCAAGATTCCGTACAGCAGAATGCAGAGAGGTAATCGTTAGGGGTTCTGGTGATTTCTACGGTCTTGGTTAAAGCTTCGTCCTAGTAGTTGGCACCAAGCTCTGTTACACATGGTAGCTGTGTCAACGTCTCCAATTACGTATTTCACTCAATTCCAGACAGCACCTGTGGATCTGTGACATTTTCCCATCATGATTCACAGAGCGGGGTGTGTGTGTGTGTGTGTGTGTGTGTGTGTGTGTGTGTAGGTGAGAGCTCTTCTGTAAACGTGCAGCTTTCTGAATTGCACACCTGACACCAGAGTGTGGACAGAACCTTTTGCAGTGCTGCGTCTCCTCAGACGCTGCGAGGCAGGTGAGCGGGACTGCGCCGGCCTGCGCGGCACTGGGCAGAGTCCCTGGCCCACAGGAGTGCAGCCCCGGGGGACTGGGGAAGGGGCCTGGGGAAAGAGTGCCGCGCCTCAGTGGTTACTTTCCAGTTGACTGCAGTCTCGTGGGGGTGAGTGGGGACGCAGTCAGGGCGCTCTCCAGATGCACACCGATGCACTCACAAGCGATGCTCCTCCATCAGCCTGGCCTTCCAGTTAATGGTGACAAGTCTGGACTAATTTTGTGGCTTCCAGGGCACGGGACAATTGGTATTTGGTGATCTCTGTTGCCAGCACTCGGCTGGCAACAGAGTTGTTTGTGAACCTGGTTAAAGTGTGCCGTGTGGCTCTGCCGACACACTGAACAGCTGTTCTTCACCGTTCTCTAAGAAGTCCCTGGCAGTGCCCCGCACTCCCCGCCTGGGCAAGCTGGTGGGGGTCAGGGGAATGCCCAGGGCCCGAGGACAGACACTGAGATGGGCGCCTCCCTGCCCAGGGCGCCCCACTTCTCTCAGGGACCACGCCAGTGCGTGTGGGGACAGCTGGTGGCCAGCGGCTATGGCTCGTCTGCACGCACGCTCTGGGCTGGGGGGCAGCGCGGCTGTGGTGACGGGATGGCTAACTGGCTGCCAGTACAGCAGGGCGCCGTCGTCTCCCCGTGGCCCTGCCTCCACAGGCAGCAGCTCGGAGCCACTGCTCCTCGACAGCCCTGACAAATCAGTGTATGTCTGTCCCTGGAGCACGGTTTGACGGTTTGTAAAAAGGCAATTAAAGAAGATCTCTTCAAGATCTCAAAAATATTCCTATGAAGCAAGTACAAACAGCATCTCAGGGAGAAATCCCACATGTTCAGAACACACCTGCGCACAGACACGTGGCAGCACTACACAGTGGGCTGCAGCGTCAGGGGACTTGACCACTAGTTTTGCTCTAAGAGGTTTCTAACCCATGCTTCGCGGATATTACAAGATGGCCACACCCCCTAGGCTGCCCCAGACTTGGTGGAAGCTTTGCTAAGACTGCACACTCCCCCTGCTCCCAGCAGAGGAGACGCTGATCGTAGCGAGCACAATGGGATGTGAGATGACCTGTCTCCAGGAGTTACTCTCTTGGTAATGTGATGTACAGCAGGACCCCTGTGCCGGCTGCTTTGCCCTGTGCTTTCATGGCTGTGAAACGGACCTTTAACAACAACATGGAACTGTCTTTCCCAGACCCGCGGAACCTCAGGGCGCCTGTGCCAGGCACGCAGGCTCAGGTCAAGGGCCTTGTTTGCAGACTGGTCTTTGGTCTTGTCAAGTGCACATGGCAACCAGGAACACGTGGCTGAGACGGCAGGACAGCCGGGAGAGGGTGGCCGGGCGAACAGGGCAAGCGGAATGGCTGATAGCGTAATAGCTAGAGCCCTGGCTCTCTTGAGACATGCCTTCTGATCCACGCAGCATCCCCACGCCTATGTGAAGTGGGCTCCTGAGAAGTCACTGTCGGCACGGAGCGTTCCCTGCACTGGGCTGTGTTTTTGGAGAGCAGCCTTCCCGTGGCATGTTCCAAATCCTATCTGAAGATGCAATAAAGGGGCCCGAGGACTAGAAAGGCAACTCCGTACGCAGGTCAGGATCGTGGACACAGAGCTCCTCGCGGGAGGGAATGGCTCTGGGTGTCCCTGGCCTCCTACCGTCCCACTGACATTTGGTGCTACTTTAGTAAGCCATCCACATCTGAATGAAGATGCTCAGGGACTAAGGATGCAGCTGACAAACTCCAGCCAAATGCCTTGGCAACAAACCACAGCCAAGAGCCCCCCTGAGGAAGGTGCCTGCCCAGGTGAGGAGATGGTTTCTGTACCCTGCACATCGCGTCACCCTCTGCTACACATGTAAGCTGTCCACCAGAGTGCACGGGGCACGGGGGCCTCTGCACCCACTGGGCTCCCGTGTGCTTGTGCCGGGAAAGCGCATCTCCACGTAGAGTGAACCGTGCGAACGAACCCCAACCGAATAAACTCCAGAAACGAGATCCGCGCTTAGAACACTGACCCAAAGTCATTCCCACGTTCTTTCTGAGTAGCGGGCCAGGCAGCCTCCTGCATACACCGGGGAGGGGGCCATTTCCTGGTGAGGAGTGCACGGTTCTGTGACAGGATCAACATCTCCACATTCTTTTGCTAGAGTTCAGTTTTTTGTTCAGATATTTACATTTTACCATTTTTAAATGACTAAAATAATTTTGGAAATGCTCTGAGAGTTGGCATTTTAGGAAATTCTTAAGCTACTCAACAAGTACGTAGTGACTTTTTTTCTATATATAAAAAAAGTAAAACCTCCAGTTTTCTAATCTTCGGCTTGAAAGGATCGTGATGTCCAGTTAGAAGCCTATGAAGTGATGACCATGGACACGAGGCAGGGAAGGCCGGCCAGGCTGTCCTCGGCTGCAGAGGGACCGTTCCCTCTTTAACACACCAGCTCAGAAAGCTCGCTCATGCTAAAGCCTTGCCTTGGTTCTTTGAGATGGCTCTGGTTACCTGAAAGTCAGAGATTCTTAACACAAATACATGTGGCTCAGGTACTCGAGAGACGTTCGAGTTATCACAAGAAGCAGGACCACTGGATACCCATTTCCTTACCCTACTGTCGGCTGCACAAGTCACCACGTCAGAGTAGACACACACACGTCTGACACACGGGGCGAAACCAGTGAGCCCGCCCTGGAGGGCTGCAGCTAGGATTTTCAGTACACCTGGACTTTGTACAGTGGATTGCTTCTGACAGGGTGTTGTAGACATCTCCTGGTTACAACGAAAGAGCGCCCACTTAAGTTTAAATTTAGAAATCTAAAGTGAGATTCCAAAAATCACAAAATAAACTACAACACACAAAAATTACATAGGTTTCTGGATGAACCAAAAGTCTTCAGCTAGAAGCCGTCACTGAACTGGCCAGGGCCCTGCACTGCCTCTGAGCCCTGCTGTCTTGGCCTGGCTTGCGCCGTCCCCAGAAGTACAACCTGCAGTACCGCTCACCGCCCTCACACTGACTGGCCTGGGTTTTGAGTGTAGTCATCTGCCTTTATTTAGAGTCGTAAAGTGACCACAGAGGTTTAAATGTAGTTGGTAACCAGAGAATCCTAGTGTCATTTCCCGTGTGTGATTCTCATCTGTGTTTTGACTTAAAGGTACTCTTGCCGCTGCACTGAGACAAGTCCTCTTTGACTAGTGTACACTTCAGAAGGCCCCGTGCTATGCTAAGCTGCAGAAATTCACTGCCAGGCGCAATGAAAGGTTTCCAAACTTGGGTTCCAGGCTTAGAACCTTCTGTCTTCTGTCCATGACAATGTGTTTCAATTGCAATAATGCAACTATGGATCTACCTCTAGAAACTGACCTTCCAGACTCTTCTTTGTATTCTAAAACCTCACGGCCCCCGAGACGAGAACCCTGCGGCACTAGTCCCATGGCAGCGGGAGGTCCTGGGGGTCGAGGAAGTCAGCGGAGAACATGCTTGGTGCCGTGGCGCTGAGCGGAGTGAGCCCCGACGACGTGCTGGGCATGGTGATGTCCAACCACTCCATGTTGTCCAGGTTTGAGTCCGAGAGGTCCAGGGACAGGCAGGGGGTGCCTGCTGCGAACTGGGCCTCGGAAGTCTCCATGGGCGAGTGCGAGTGCTCCAGCAAGTCAGTGTGGAGATCCTCGATCAGAGAGAAGGACTCTCTGTCTTCGCTGCTGCTCTGCAGAGAAGCAATTTCATTGGCTGAAGGTAACGTTCCATCCAGGAAAGCTTCTAGTTGGTTCTCTAGGCTGGCAGATAAACTGCTCAGGGGCTCCAAGGAGACAGGGGGTGCCATCTGGACCTGGGGCGGCGGCCGGGACACCACGGTGTTGATGGGCATTGTGGTGATGCTGGCTGTCACTGGTCTCATTTTGGAAATAGGAGAGGGCTCCTCTTTTATAGGCAGAGAAATCTCTGTAAAATAATTGAAGCAATGACTAGATTAATAATTAATTTTGAAACCCTTTGGTTAATAGGTATTTTTGCTACTGGAATGCTCCTGGTCCGGGACAGTCCTTGACAATCTTTAGGGAGATGTTCGTTAAACAGGTGAAGTTGTTATATTCTGGTAAGCTTTCAGTTTTTTTTTTTTTTTAATTAAGCACAGGAAGAGCACCTATATCCCCTCAGACAGGGATCTATGGTTTAGGCTACCTGACCTTTGGGTCCTTGTTCTCAGTCATTCAGGGCTTCAAGATGGGACCCGGGTCTTACCCTACACTATGATTCTGCAATTACGGAAGCATGACATCCTTAAAACCAATGTGAAATGAAGTACAGCCTCGAGGTTAGGAAAGATCTACTTTTGTAACGAGTTGGAACTGTGTGCGCAGGAGAGCTATATACATTATAAAGTTCAGAAAAATAGAGTGCCATCTTATGTTGGAATTAAAGCTAACACAGGGCTCCTTTTTTTTAAAGATGAGGTTAACACACATGCTTATTTCTGTTACTTTTTGGGCTTGTTTCCTGAGCTTAACTGAAACCTTGTAAATCTGGCAAACATCTTAATAAGTTCCGATTACGTGCTATTCTTTGTCAGAAAGCAACTCAGTGGATCGTCTGCTCCAGGCTCCAGTGTTCCCTCAGGCAAAACAGAACAAAGTTTCCGTTTTCCGGGCATGAGGATACGGCTGGTTTCCTTGCTAAGCAGGCACATCAGGGATGGTAGAGACAGCTCCTAAAGCTCAAAGGTTAGGACGGGCAAGGAGGTACAGTCAGATGCCTGTGAACGAATTCACCGTATGGACTGCATGTGGTTTAAGAGAGTTCACTTTTTATTACCTGTAGTCATCTCTGAAATTGTTCTGAAAGCCTTAAATGCACTATCAGTTAGCTAGTCCTTAAATGAAGAATTTCAATGTTGGTTCTCATTATTACTGCTACAGCTATACAAAACGGTGAAATAATACACTTACTGGTTATTTTGTCATAAGCAAATTGTACCTTTTAGGAGTTACTAAAAGTTGTATTTTAATCTCCAAGTGTAGGCTATAAAAATAATTCTTACTAATCACGTAAAATCTGATCTTTGGGGCTGGCGTTGTAGCACAGTGGACTAAGCTGCTGCCTGAGATGCTGGCATCCCTTCAGGCTCCTGGCGATGGCCTGGCACAGCCTTGGCTGCTGCAGCTGTTTGGAGAGTGAACCAGCAGAAGCACTCTCTTGCTCTCTTTCTTTCCCTGCCTTCCAAGTAAATAAATACTTAAGGAAAAACATCTGATCTTTACCAGATTTGGTAGAAACTTTAGGATTCAAAAAAGTCAAGGCATGGAAACGTCAATTTTTAAAATTTCTGTAGTTTATACAATAGATTTAAATAACTTTGCAAGGCCAGTATGGTTCTAAGAAAAAAAATAATTTTGCACATATATTAAATAGTCAAATATCAAGATTTCTCTACATTAGGCCAAACATTATCACCAGAGCATCAACTTCAATCTAAAATAGTACTTGCTCTGAATGGAGAAATTTTAAGTCCAATTTCATAGGGGTAATTTAAAAATACTTAAAAATATTCCTAGACAGCATTTGAATTTTTTTGAAAATACCGGTTTTAAACTTTTTTTAAAGACATTTGTAAGCTGAGGCAGAGATGTCCGTGACTTTTTTGTAATGTAAGAATCTCTTTTTATCTTATATACAGAGAGTGCTCCAGCACTGCCCCCCGGAGCCCAGGCTTGGGCAGCTGGCTGCCAACAGTTACGGCGGGACTGGAACGTCTTCATCCTGTCACGACGACGGTACACAGGGGACATGCTTTCAAGTGTTCAACATGGAACTGAAATCTGGCTCTACTTTGCCATTTGGTGGTCTTTGGTTTCAGTAGTCAGATACCTACAGATAAACAAAATGTCAAGTTCCCGTCTTCAACAGGATCAATGGCTTTTCCTCCGTTTACTGTAGGTGTTTTAATGGCCTACATCTAAGAGATTTCAGAGCAGTCAGCTTCGTCAGAATGAAGAGACTGGGTTTCTCAGGGTCCAGGGAAGGGCTTGGGGACCTGCGTGGGGAGACAGCTTCCTCTGGGCGTCTGCATGCCTTTAGACCTACCTCCACTTTTAATGAGGATCTCAAAGAGGTCGTCCATCTGCTGACTGTGGGCGTGGGAAATCTGCAAGGAAGGAGACAGCCATCAGCTTTCTTTCACATAGCCACGAGGTATCACACGACGGGAGCACTAAGGGCTGTGGCACATCTGGTCTATCACTTGACAATTAGGAAAACATGGAGATCACTTTGGTTCAGAAGCTAGGTGTGCATGTGTAAAGATGATCAAACTGTATGCATTTCTTCAGATTTATGGAGATTTACCTGACACACAAAAAGCTGTACTTGATAGGCATACCATTTGGTATGTTCTGACACAGGCATTCTCCCATGAAACCAGCACCAAAAGTCAAGATACCAACCGTATCCATCACCTCCAGTGCCTGTCTATACTTGCTCATCCCCACGAGATCCACTCCTCCGACGTCTTTCACTGTGGATTAGTTTGATGTAAATGGAGTCCATACAGGGTGTGTCCTTTGGGGGGAGGAAGGGAACTGGCGTCTCTCACTCAACCTAACTATTCTGAGATCTATTCATGTTACAGTGTACACCTTAGCAGTGCTCTATCCTTTTTACCACTGAGTTGTCTTCCAGTGTATGGAAACACCACAGCTGATTCATTCATTTGTGGATGGACATTTGAATTTTGAGGTGTTTCCTGTTCTCTTGGTAAACAGTTCGGAGTGGAAGGAATGGCTCAAAGGTGTATGTCTAACTTGAAGACATGGCCAGACTGTCTTCAGCATCAACTGTACCAGTGTACCTCCCCGGCAGCTCGGCACCCTCACCAGTACTTTAACTCGCGACAACTAGGTGTGCAGTGGCGCTGCACTGTGGTTGTACTTTGCCCTGCCTTCACAACTAGTGAAGCCGAGCGTCTTTTCACACACTCGGTTTATCTTCTTTGATAAAATGTGTGTTCAAGATCTCTGCCTACTGCAGGATTCTTGAGTTTACTGCTGGCACGGTGTACCCATTTCCAACTACTGACTTTCAACCTGGTCTTTGTTTGTGAGGTCTGCCTCCTGTAGATGCATGCATTACTCACCTGTTGTTGCATTACAAAATGCTCCAAAACCCAGGGACTTAACATTCTACGTCACATTTCGTGTGGGTCAGGAATTTCTGGCTTGGTCTCTTTCATGAGGTTGCGATCAAGATGTTGGTCGGGCTACAGTCAACTCAAGGCGTGGCTGAAGAGTGCCCTTGGCGAACGTGGCTTCTTCACCGACTGGCAAACTGGAGGTGGCTGCTGAGGCGAGGCCTCAGTGCTCGTCCCCAGCAGCCTCTCCAGATGGTGTCCGGAGCGTCTACACAGCAGGATGGGTGGCTTTCCTGGTAGCAATCCAGGAAGAACCAGGTAGAGGAAAAGCATCCTGTTATGGCCTCATCTATGAAGGCTCCCAGCCTTGTCTGTTTAGAAGTGAGTAACCAAGTCCTGCCCAGCGACGAGGGCCAAAGACACATCTTCAGGCTATCATACAACACCCACTTGAGTCTGGCCTTTCCATGCATTCCAACAATTTTTTTTTTTTTTTTTTGACAGGCAGATCTAGACAGAGAGAAAGGTCTTCCTTTTGTTGGTTCACCCCCTAAATGGCTGCCATGGCAGGCGCGCTGTGCCGATCCAAAGCCAGGAGCCAGGTGCTTCCTCCTGGTCTCCCATGTGGGTGCAGGGCCCAACACTTGGGCCATCCTCCACTGCACTCCCAGGCCACAGCAGAGAGCTGGACTGGAAAAGGAGCAACTGGGACTAGAACCTGGAGTGCTGGCGCTGCAGGCGGAGGATTAGCCTAGTGAGCTGCGGCGCCGGCCCAATTTCTGCATTTTAACTGGATTGTTCACTTGCGTGAAATGTAATTACTGATGTGGTGAAGTTTGGGTTTACCATTTTGTTATTTGTTACTCAGGTATCCTACTTGGTTTTTGGCTCCCCTGTTTGTTCTTTACTGTCTTTTAAAAAATCAGATTTTTCAAAAAGTTATCTTCACTGCATTATTTTCTTGGTTGTTACTGCACATATATATTGCACAGTAACTTTGCTTATGTTACTTCAACTTAATGCTGTACCACTGCATAGAAAATAGGACCACATAGATTCCTCAATGTTCTCCTCCATTCTTTATTAATTGTAGATATATCTTCACACATTATAAACTCTTGAAGATATTGTTATGTTTGGTCATGGATTATCACACTTTACCTTTTAAATAAAAAACAATCTTAAACTGTTTTCAGATAAAGCATGAGAGAGAGATCTTCTGTCTACTAGTTCACTCCCCAAATGCCCACAATAGCCAGGACCTCCATCCAGGTCTCCCCTGTGAGCAGCAGGGGCCCAAGTACTTAGGTCATTGTCTGCTGCTTTCCCAGGTACATTAGCAGGGAGCTGGATCAGAAATAGAATAGCTGGGACTCCAACCAGTACTCTGAGATGGGATGCTGGTGTCACGAGTGGCAGCTCAACCTGCTGTGGCCCAAAGTTCACTTTCGTTTATTTGGAATGGAGGGAGACACACAGCCCCAAAGAGATCTTCCATCTGCTAGATCACTCTCCAAATGCCTGCAGCAGCTGAGGCCTGACCCAGGCCAAAGCCAGGAGCTGAACTTAATTCCAGTCTTCCACATGGGTGGCGGGCCCAGTCAGTTGAGCCATCCCTTCTGCTTCCCAGGGTGTGCAATAGCAAGAAGCTGGATTGAAGGTGGAGGCAGGACTGAAAATCAGGCATTCTGGCCGGCGCCGTAGCTCACTAGGCTAATCCTCCGCCTTGCGGCGCCGGCACACCGGGTTCTAGTCCCAGTCGGGGCGCCGGATTCTGCCCCGATTGCTCCTCTTCCAGGCCAGCTCTCTGCTGTGGCCCGGGAGTGCAGTGGATGATGGCCCAAGTCCTTGGGCCCTGCACCCCATGGGAGACCAGGAGAAGTACCTGGCTCCTGGCTTCAGATCAGCGTGGTGCGCTGGCTGCAGCGCACCGGCGGCAGCGGCCATTGGAGGGTGACCCAACGGCAAAAAGGAAGACCTTTCTCTCTGTCTCTCTCTCTCACTGTCCACTCTGCCTGTCCAAAAAAAAAAAAAAAAAAAAAAAAAAAAAAAAAAAAAATCAGGCATTCTGATGAGGGTGTCCCCTGTGGGGACTGCACTGCTGTGCCACTTTCATTTCTGCTAAGGAATTCTGGCTGACTTTAAACACACTGTTGCCTCTTTTCTGGTTTTCATAGGTGACATTACTTAAACAGCCATTACCTGTGTGTTTAACGTCTTGCCTTTCTCTATAACCTTGTCTTTTACTGAAGACTGTGCTATGAATGGGCCCTCTATGTGTACAGTGACGTGTTTACCGTGCACCTTGAAGCTGTAAATTTGTCTTTCAGCATAATTTGTGACTATTTTGGGCATATGCCTCCACCTGCCACATTCTCTCTTCCCTGGGACTGCTCTTCTACCAACATTAGGCTGTTAACATCCCAGGGCGGAGGCTCTGTTCATTCTTTCATTCTTACAAAAACCTTCCAGGGCCAGCGTTGTGGTGCAGTGCTCACACCCCACATGCGTGCTGGTTTGACTTTGCTTCTTCATTTCTCATCCAGTTCCCTGTTGGTGGCACCTGGGAAAGCAGCAGAAGGCGGCCCAAGTTCTTGGGCCCCTGCAACCAGGAGGGAGACCTGGATGGAGTTCTGGGCTCCTGGCTTCAGCCTGGAGTAGCCCCAGGTGTTGTGGCCATTTGGGGTGTGAACCAGCAAATGCAAGATCTCTAACTTTGTCTTTAAAATAAATCTTAAAAAAAAAAAAAATTCCTTCCTCTCCATGGTATTCAGATTGGAAAGCTCTACTGATCTGTTTGCAGGTTCTCGGAAGGTTTTTCCTCTGCCTTCTCCATTTTTTTTTTTTAACTTGAGATACCGTAGCTTTTTAGTTCTAGAATTCCCATTTAGGTTTTTTTAAAAAATATTTATCTGAAAGGCAGAGTTACAAAGAGGAAGAGGCAGAGAGACAGGTCTTCTATCTGCTGGGTCATTCCCCAGACGGCTGGAGCTGTGCCAATCTGAAGCCAGAAGCCTTCCAGGTTTCCCACGCAGGTGCAGGGGCCCAAGGACCTGGGCCATCTTCTGCTTTCCCAGGCCATAGCAGAGAGCTGGATTGGAAGAGGAGCAGCCGGGACTTGAACCGGTGCCCATATGGGATGCTGGCACTGCAGGCAGTGGCTTTACCTGCTATGCCATGGTGCTGGCTCCTAGAGCTTTTTTTTTTTTTTTTTTTTTAGTTTTTTTTTATCTGTTTAGATATCCTATATTTTCAATCATTACAAATATACTTTTTTTTAAAAAGATTTATTTGGAAGTCAGAGTTAGAGAATGGTCTTCCATCTACTGGTTCACTCCCCATTTGGCCACAATGGCTAGAGCTGCCCCTATCCAAAGCAAGGAGCTTCTTCTGGGTCTCCCATGTGGGTGCAGGGGCCCAAGGACTTGGGCCATCTTCTGCTTTCACAGGCCACAGCAGAGAGCTGGATCGGAAGTGGAGCAGCCAGGACTCGAACCTGCACCCATATGGGTTGCCAGCACTGCAGGTGGCGGCTTTACCTGCTACACCACAGCGCTGGCCCTGAGATCTGATTCTTAACAGACCTAAAGGAAGGAGTTTTACCCAGTCTAAGTGGACCTGGGTGGATAGTTTAGTTAGAACTTGTTTTAAAATTCCATTAATCATGCTATGCCATAGTGCTGGCCCCTACAAATATATTTTTCAAAAATTTTCTAAATTTTGAAAGGATGAGAGAGACACCTGTTGGTTTACTCCCTGTATTCCCAGGATCCAGGGATCAATCCAGGTGTCCTGTTGTGCCTCCCAGGGCATTGGCAAGAAGCTGGTATTGAAAGCTCTGATGCAGGAATGACAACCACTGTGCCAAACACCTTCCCCAAATAAACGGTGACTTCAAAATCCTCGTCTGCAGAGAGTAACATCGACATCAACTTGGGGTTGTCTTGGCAGTTACCTTGTCTTCTGAGAACACATTTTCCTGTTCTGTTTGCGATAAGTAATGAGTGGATGTTGTGGATTTTACACTGTGGAGACTTTGAGACTCGGTTATTTGCCTCGATGCATGGGTCATCTTGTTTTAGGTTACACTTGAACTTCAAACTGTTTCTTGGATAGAGGTTCCAACCTTGATTTCGAGCTGTCTTCAGCTGAGCTGTGGATCCTGTGCCGTGTGCGTATGGCTCAGGGGTCAGCTACAGATGTGGGCAGGCAGAAACCGGCGATCACTTCTCTGGCTGTTGCCCTTCAGCTGCCCTCAACCCAGTCTTCTGGTTTCATGGACCACAGAGAAGGGTTTCTCCATCAGTAACCCAGCCCCTTGGCTTGACCCTAGCATGTAACTCCCCTCCTCGGAGTACACGTCTTTCCTTCAGTGCCTTCACTGCTTGCTTTCTGTACCACTTGATGCTGAATGGTGCGTGAAGAGGTATTACACTCGTCTGAGTCTCGCAGGCTCCCTCAGTGTACACACATGAATCCAGAATGTGTCAACTAGGGGTTCCAGACCGCTCTCTAGGAGGCAGCGGGAGAGTCTGTTGCTGTTGTGACACAGATCAAGTAGGCAGCACTAATGCACCTGTGGTGTTTGCCAGAGTGAGTGCTCCCCTTGTATTTCCTAACAACTGCAGTTAAGCTCTGGTGCCGCGACTCACCTCTGTTCCCCGCGGGACAGGATGCCCCTTCTGAAGGGCCTGGGGGAGGGCCGTCTAGTCCAGCACCATTCCTGCCCACTGTTACTGCAGAGGGCTAACCCTATTTCTAGAAACTGGTTTTTCCCTCTCAGGTAGAGGCCCTTGCCGAGTCAAAAGGGACGTCTTTCCCTTGGCAGGAGACAGCTACAAGGCAGTGTATGCTAACTGCGCTCCCTCAGCCTTGCCATCCTCCCATGTGACACTGTGCCTTAGGCAACTAAGGAGGGTCAGGGCCACTCCTGGCACCCTCCATGAGGCTGGGGTTCTTCCTTGGAGGTGAGGTGAGTTTTAAGCTTTGGAAGAGCTGACAGGGCCAGAGAGACCAAGAAGGGTGTTGAGGGTGGTGGATGACAAGTGCTGTCATGGCAGGCACCCACAGGGCCAGAAGCTTTTACAAACAGGGGCTCTAACTTTCTCCATTCTTGGTAAAGTTATGGCTACTCCTGTCCAAGGATGGCTGTGAAGGGAGGTCAGTACCCTGCCTGAGGTCACCAGGTGGGCATTAGGCATTGTGATGCCTGGAGAGCATCAGCTGTGCCGCCTGAAAAGTGACGTTTGCTCCATCTAGGAGCCGAGGCACTCGCAGGGATGGCCTGTCGGGCAGTAGATTTAGGTGCTTGGGAGCCATGCATGTCTGCTGGAGGGCAGAGTGTCAGTTTGGTGCTGGCCTGCAGAATGGTGGAGTTAGGAAAGAGGGGCCTGTATAAAGCACAGGCCCTGGTCACCATCACATCTATCCCCGAGATAATCCATCCCTAGCCCCCAAGGACAAGGAGTAAGTAGTGACTACAGGTGATACTCCTATGGAAAGTTATTGGGATTCTTTACAACAAATGGCATTTCAATTTAAAATAACTTTGTAGAAAGAGAGGCTCCTGGTCGTCATGTCTGTGCCTCTCAGACAGGGGTCCTGTATGGGGCTGGTCACGATGAGCAGATGACACATCAACATGACTCTCACAACAGTGGCCCCAGTGTTCACTCACCTCCGGAA
The DNA here is from genome assembly GCF_964237555.1 of Oryctolagus cuniculus. Lineage (NCBI taxonomy): Eukaryota > Metazoa > Chordata > Mammalia > Lagomorpha > Leporidae > Oryctolagus > Oryctolagus cuniculus. Next base: position 22,809,221 of record NC_091450.1, read on the forward strand.
GGGACGACTGTGCGCTGCGTGTCTGCTTGATGGCCTCCTCATAGCGGGGAGGGTCTTTTGTCTTGGCGACTGGACTCCCAAACAGGGAGTGCTGGACGACAAACTGCTGGGGTGGAGAAGGCGAGCTAGGCTGCAGCAGACAGGGGAGCCCGTGTTAGCCTGGCAGTGAGCTTTCTCGGCTGTGCTGCCCGCGGCAGCCAAATCACACAAGTCACGAGCAGGGTCCTCGAGACGCAGGAGGCTGACCCGCTGGTGGGCCACTGTGCTGCTCGTCCTCAGGGAGTGGTCGCCACCATACTGTCAACGCTCTTCCCCCCCTCACCACGGCCATGCCGTCCGCCAGGCCTAAAGCGCACGGCTTTGCCAGGCCCTTCGCCCCTGCGGGTGCTGCTCCTGCTGCATGCGGCATGCGCTTACCTTGGTGGGAGCAGGAGCCCCGTTCTGCAAGGCTGGGGGTGGAGCGTTTCTGGGCTGGCAGATGCCGCTGGCGGGGGCACTGACGAAGGGCTGCTGGACGGCCGGCGCGGGCGGTCTCTGATACGGAAGCACGGTGTTGGGGGTCGAGTTTGTGAACACCTGTTGTGAAGAAACACTGCTGTCAGTTTCTTCTTTCGCTTTTCCTTGTAAAGGAAGCCACATTTTAGAGCGGGAGTCGGCCAGTGTTTTCTGCAGAGGCCACACAGGATGTAGTTTCGGGCCTGTGTGCTGGGTGCCCAGCTCCCCGCTGCAGCACAGGTGCAGCCACAGGGGCACGTGCTGCTTTAGAAAAACCTCATTCACCACAACAGCCAGTGGGCCCTGGTTTGTCTGCCCCTAGGTATTCTGGGGCACGAGCAGTCCCTTTACGTAGGTACTTGTCTTAGTTGGCACGATAGACTGTGCCTTGTGGAAAAACAATGTCGGCTCCTCTCCAGTGACAGCTGACTTTCCTACAGTCCTCACAAGGGCAATCTCACCTCGGGGTGTGGATGGCCACACTAAGCTGAGGATCTCTAGGCTCGTCTCTCTAACTCCACCCTCGCTCCCACAGGCCTGGCTCACTTCCGCATCTTCCCGGACACCTCAACTTTCCCATGTTCCCAATGCAGCTTGCTCCTTTCTGCTCCCGACCCCTAGGCTCTCAGGACAGCAACTCCTGGTTCTGCCTTCTGCTTTCTATCTTTGTTACTTGTTTTCATAAACCAAGGTGAAAGGCACCGTTCAGCTCATCACTCACCCGTGTAGGAGGCTTCATCTCTTAACCGGGAGCCATTGTCTCTCACCGCTCTGGGGTTCTACCACTGGACTAATCCAGGCCCCACACATTCAGATGGTAAAGCTTCTTACTTACTACCTGTGCCCCTTCCTATCCTTCCTGTGGCCACACTCAGATTTCTTCAACCACATGCAAAGTCCCATTTGAAACCCACCTCTTGCTGAGAATTTCTTCCTGTGAAACTGCAAAATGTTCAGTTCAGACCCCATCGCACAGCCTTTTATAACATATGGCCTTGCTGCTGCTACCATGCTGTAGTTCACAGAACTACTAAAGTCTTTACATCACCAATATTCTGAAAGGGGAACTCTGTCCTCTATAGTCTTACTAAAAACACACATACATAAATATTAACCAATGACAACATGTCTAACAGGAGACTTCAAAAAGTTCATGGAAAACCTGTTTTCTTCCATGAAGCGCTGAGTTTGGTAAGTATATTCCCACTGAATTTCCTTATATTTGGCAAAAACCCAAGTTATTTTGTACGAACTGAATGGAATGATCTCTAACTCTAGTATTTCGAGACTCAGTGAATAAATCCTAACTGGGCCTGTCCATACACTGTGACTGCATTTCGTACCTGCTGGCTCCTACGCTGCCACAGCCCGAGGGTTAACAATGCCCCGAGGCACACTGCCAAGTACCCTTCTATCCTCCAGGTGAGCACTGAGGGGACTGATAATTCTCGGGGGTCACAACACCCCCTCAGATGCACTGACACTGTTCTGGCAAGAAGTGCAGAGCTCCACCTGCTGGATAAAAGGGATTCTGTTCATCAAGGGGCCATTTAACAGCAGACTTTTTGGGCGAGCAACCTGCGTGTAGGACACTGGGCCCCAGGCCCACACCTTCATTTTAAAGAGGAAACTGACACTTAGAGAAAGTGAGTTTGTGTGAGGCCCAACCCAGGGAAGTGGTGAACAGAATGGTGAGCCCTGGCTTTTGATCCATGAGGTGGGAAACTCTTGCCGACGTAAAAAAGATCTTATTCAGCACATGCATACTTAATTTGAAAAGAAATTCATTTTAAGACTTAGTGAATTCAATATACTTGAGTATTTAAAAATACTTTAAATATAAATATATAAACTATCTTTCCAAAATAAAGAGCTCTTTCTACACCCCCAGCACTGGATGACCTGCAGTCCAATGGCTGGGGGAACAGGCTCTTTCGGGGGCTGATTGTTGAGCGGGTGTGCAGATGACACTCAGAATGAGCACGGGTTTTGCGGGGTACATCAGCATTCACTGACCTTTCTCGCTTGCTGAGGCTGACTGAGCACTTGCTGCTGGAACGGGTCTTGTTTCTGAGGAACGCTCGAGGCCAGGGCTGGGGACAAGGCGGCAGCAGGGATTTGGGCAGTAGTTGCTATCTGAGGCTGAGGCTGGATTCCTGCTTGTGGCGTAGTCTAGGAGAATAACAACAATAGTAATAATAAACCAGTTTAACTGTCAGAGTTGGAATCAAGAGTTTAGATGCAGAATGGTCACTTGAGAATTACATCTAAAATGAAATAAAAGTGTACTTCAATTCATCTGCATAAATCTGAGCCTTAACAACTCTAAACCAGAGTGGAACACCAGGCCAGTTATTTTCAGGCTCTGATTTTCAGTTTTTGAGTGGCTAGGATTTTCATATGAAACGTCTGGAAAAGAAAACTGAGATCCCAACTCTGCAGGTATTAGAATTCAGTTAGTAGCAACGAGGAACTGTGTGAGGCCTGACTGTCCACCTTCCTCTGCACAGCCAGGACACGGCTGGATGCCCACTGGGCTCCTTTTCCTAGAACATCACCTGTAAGGTAAGATTTGGACCAAAATAATTTGTTTTAAAGATGTAGAGTTCAACTTCACAAATGCTCTAAAGACAAGGGTACAGGATTCCTCTCAGCCCTTACAGCTCTTTGGGTACTAAGGTTGGGAACACCGACCCTGTGTGGTTTCTTGATTACCTGTGGTCCAGATCTGTTGAACATCTATCCAAATAAATATGAGGGTACTTCAGAGAGTGCATGGGAAAATGGAATTACAAGTTTATTTTAGTGCAAATAAATTTTGAAATCCCTGTAAATGTCATAATTTACATTGCATGAGCATTTTGAAGAACTTTGTTATGCATGGATTTACAGTAAACTCCTGCAATTCAGGTTTGTTTTTTTTTTTTTGTTTTTGTTTTTTTTTTTTTGACAGGCAGAGTGGACAGTGAGAGAGAGAGGCAGAGAGAAAGGTCCTCCTTTTGCTGTTGGTTCACCCTCCAATGGCCGCCGCGGCCGGCGCATCGTGTTGATCCGAAGCCAGGAGCCTCTCCTGGTCTCCCATGTGGGTGCAGGGCCCAAGCACTTGGGCCATCCTCCACTGCACTCCCTGGCCACAGCAGAGAGCTGGCCTGGAAGAGGGGCAACCGGGACAGAATCCGGCGCCCCGACTGGGACTAGAACCTGGTGTGCCGGCGCCGCAAGGCGGAGGATTAGCCTAGTGAGCCGCGGCGCCGGCCAATTCAGTTTTCTACTAACTTTCTGAAGCCTCCTCACGCACAGGTTATGCAGGGAATTTCATGTTCACCAGTGCTCCCTAAGCTCTCTGACACCGTCTCACTCCTCCATCTGTGCTCACAGCTGTCCTGGCCGAGGCATCCTCACATGAAGGGTGCCTTTCCAGAACTGAATGTGGGCGGCAGGAAGAGAGAGGGTTTACCAGTCAGAGCTCTGGGGTCACAGCACCCAGGATGCTTCCCATCTGCTCTGTCCTCCAGCAACTCAGTCCCCCTCTGCAGCCTCGGCTTCCTTATTGACAAACAGGCTCTATCGCCTGGGTCTTCTGGGGAACGAGAATTAAAGTAAGCCATTTAAAAATATGTAATGCATCATATATAAATACGTGTGTATGTGTATATATAGAGAGGGAAATAGAGTCTAAGACCCCTAGTGGATGCCTCAACAAATTCATAGTGCTCTGTATGAGCAGTAGCTGTTACTACGTCATTGACATTTCAAAACTGTCCACATATTATGAAACCGTTGTGCTCATTAAAGGGACAAGGCACAGGGCCGGCGTTGTGGCACAGTGGGTTAAGCTGCTGCCTGAGGTCCTGCTTCATTTCTAAGGCAGCACCCTGGTAATTGGCCCATCTTTCACTTCTTTCCCAGGCAAAGTACTTGGGCTCTTGATAGCCACATGGGAGACCTGGATAGAGTTCCAGGCTCCTGGTTTTGGCCTGGTCCAGCAGCCCTGGGTGTTACAGCCATTTGGTGAGTGGATGAGAGGATGGAAGATCTCTCTTTCTGTAACTCTGCCTTTCAATTATTTTTTTTTAAAGGGACAAGGTAATAGAAAAATACCTGTGCTTGTTTTACTATTTTTTGAAAGCCATCTCATGTGCACCAGCTTCCTACAACTGTGCCATGCCCTGTGGATGCCTTCATCAAACTGCCCAGGCACGGTGTCACCACTGCAGCTTCCACCCGCTATGTGCTGTAAGGCAAGATGTTATAAGAGGCACTTCCCACCTGGAGTTTGAGGCTGCCTACGGGGAGCTGCACGGAGGTGACGCTCGAGCCCTGGATGGACACAGGGAGCAGCAGCTGAGCAGTCTGGGTGGTCAGTAGAGCCTGGGGCTGAGCGACAACGGCAGGCGGCGGCTGGCCCTGGGGACTCACGTAGAACTGCGGGACGATGCCCTGCTGCTCCGCCTGCGCCACCTGCGCCACCGCCACCTCCTGCTTGATCACCACAGCCTTCTGGGCAAGCACGGTCTGGGCCCCTGCGGGGACGGGCTGCCTGGAGTTGGAGCAGTCAGGGAGGGAGGCCTCATCTTTGACGGAGGGACCAACACTGCCCGCTTTCTGGTCTGCCTTGGTGGTGCCCGGAGCAGGGGCGCGGGGCTGGGGCTCCGGCGGCCGCTGCTGCGCACGCTTCTCCACCTCCAGCTGCATTTTCAGGACTTCCACGAGCTTCTGCTCCTGCTCCAGTTTCCTCTTGAGCTCCTCGATCTGCTGCTCCTTCTCCTGCAGCCTGCGGTCCTTCTCGGCGGCGTCCAGTTCCAGGTGTGACAGGGTGCTGCCAGCGGGGCTCAGGCTGTCCTCGCTGTTTGCCACCCTCAAGGGAGATGACGACAGGAACTGGGAGGGCGACATCATGGTCATGATCTCGGTGAAGGTGTCGGCCATGCTGGTGTCGTCGGTGCTGAGGCTGGACTGCTCCGAGGGCGAGGGTGAGATGGGCAGGGGGGAGTGAGCACCGTCCACGTGGGCCACGCTGCCGGTGCCGGAGGATGGCATTTCCGCCTTGAAAGTGGACCGGGCACTGGTCACGGCAGTCTGCAGGGTTGTAACTGGCAACGCCACGGTGACTTCCGGGTTACTGGTGACGATGGCTGCCGATGACACTGCCACCACACCGCTAGCGGCAAGGCCACCGCTGTTCGCTTCCTGGTAGGGTTTCAGGCGTTCGATGAGGTCTGGTTTGGTGCCTGACACTGGCAAACCCCTTAATTTCAGTTCTGTCTTCAGTTCTGATACCTGGGGGTACAAACAAATCAGATCCTTTGGTCTTATACCTTTCCAACCAACGTACAGTACACAGTAATTCTCCTTTATGGTTGGGAAATAGTCTAAGACCCCTAGTGGATGCCTCAACAAATTCTACAGGGGGGCTGGAAAAAGGGTAAAAGATAAACTTATTTTTTTTTAAAATCCATGCATAGTTTTTTCATAGTATATATTCTGTACATTCATATGATAGAATTTAATAAATTAGGCACGGTAATAATGACTAACGATAAAATAGAACTGTAACAATGATAAGATGTTATATAATCTCTCTCAAAACATTGTACCGAACTCCCCCTCCTTTCTGTGATCATGTGAGATAATACTTACAGGAAGCATTTTATGGCTTCTCTTTGGCAGAGCTACATGGCCAGCATCAGTGGACTTTGGGGCCATTAAGAGATAAAGTAAGTGTACGTGAACACAAGTACTATAATACTGAAACAGCCAACCTGATACCCAAGATGGCTACCAGATGGCTAGTGGGCAGGTAGTGCATACACTGTGGGTGTGCTGGACCAAGGGAGAATTCACAGCATCATTTTTATCACATCACCCAGCATGCTGAATGTACAACTTAGGGATTATGTATTTCTGGAATCACGGCTGACCGCTGGTAACTGAGGCCATCATGCTATCACAGCAGAGCAGGTACGTGCATCTCTGTCCGCTAACTGGTCCCCAGTTCCTTGTGTGCAGTCACACACACAGTTTCATACACATGTAACTACAGAAGTGACAGAGTAAGGCTTTTAGAGGGTAACTCGTCTACAGAGCTATCATCAGGAATGATGATGCAACACACTGCTGAAATCCTTTACTCTTTCCACTCAATATGTTCTATTTCCTGTTTTAGAGATAAGGAGATCACTCAGAGAGAGGCTGAGTCACTCATCCAAGCTGCCGGAGGAAACAGCCTACCTGGGATACGGACCTAGTACGACTGACCCTGGAGCTCAGGTTCTTAACTGTTCAGTTTCCTGCTTCTCCCAAACCTGGCATTGAACAGGGGGTAAAAAAAAAAAAAAACAAAAAAAAAACAAAAACACAGCTTCTGGAATTCAACAGAACCGGTATGGTGCCTGCAAAAGATGCCTGCTCAGTAAATGGAAGGTCATTACTGCTCACTTAAGAAAAGCACCTCTCCAAAAGTGACCGTATCAATAACAAAGCTGAGCGTCTACCGAAAGCGAGCTACATCTGCCGGGCAAGCCTAGCAAGTGGTTGACTTGCTTGTGGTGCTTAGGGCTGGGCTGGCTGGAATCATCACCTTCAAGTCGTCCAGGCTAGAAGGCAGTGGTCCTGGCTTTCTCACAGGAGCAGCTGTGTTCTGTCTCGGTGTGTTCGATGTGCTGTTGTTCAAGGCTGAACTCCCACTGTTGTTGTTTTTGTCATTTCTGTGAAAGAAAAAGAAAACTAGAGTTTACAATAAAATAATTTATGGACCTGACATTGCTTCTTTGAAGTTAGGAAGAGAAAAATATCATGGTCATGGATTGGAAAACCTGATATTGTAAAGCTGTCAATCAAACTAGATACCAATAAAATCTCCCTGTGGGTTTCACTTGCTTGTTTTAGTGGAAATTGACAGGCAATTCTAAGCATCACATGGCTATGGCTAAAGCAGGAAAGGTTATGCCATCAGGCATACTGACATGTATGCAAAGCCAGGGATGAAGGCAGTGTGGGGCCAAAGTGAATATTCAAACAGGAAAAAAATGGTTCTTGATCAACCCCTCCCTCCCATCATCCCCCAAAACCTAAATGTGAGTTATGAAAACAGTAAAACCGTTAGAAGAAAACTCCAGATATTATTTTCACAGCCTTGAGATACGCAAAGATTTCTTAAGCAGGACACAACAGAGTAAAAGGTACATCTTTAAGACAGTGAAAAGTCAAGCCACAGAGCAGGACAAGATATCTGCAATACTTATTTCTGACAAAGATGTCAGAATAGACCAAAAATAGAATAGACCAAAAAAAAAAAAAAACAAACCCCATAAAAATAAGTAAGAAAAAACCAATCTAGTGGGTAGAGAGGGGGGTCTTGGAAAGTTTATCCCGATGGTCATAAATATGTGAACAACAAATGCTTACCATTAGGTATGAAGAAAAATGCAAACACACACACACCAATACCCTGTAAAACTGTTCCAATGAGTAAGACTGACAATACCAAGTACTTGAAAAAACTGGAATGCACACACTGCTGGCAGAAGTCTAAACTGGTACCACCACTCGGGAAAGCTGTTCCACGGTACTAGAGAAAACCATGCACCAACCCGAGGGCCTCGCAATCCCACTCCTCCACAGTCACTGAACACAAAGCTATACATACATGCATCAAAAGACACAGATGAGAATACTTAACACGGCATTATTCATGATAGCCCCAGCTAGAAGAAATTCAACTATCCATCAAAAGTGTGATGGACAGACAAGGAAAAATTAATTACTGCTATTTGCACCAGAAAAGATGCATCTCACAAACAGTAATTTAGAAAAGGGAATTCTAACATCAGAGTTGAGAAGCCATGATGGAGGGTAAATGGCTGCAATGGAATGCAGGCCGTGCTCTGTGCACTTGAGACTTTGCTAGCGAAATGGAAATGACCCTGGGCACACAGGAGTCACAACATCTGCCCTCCATGACACGCACTGGGGCCCCAGCCCCGAGCCCGCCCCGTACTTGACTGGCGCGGGCAGGATGGTCTGGTAATTGTAGTGCTGCTGCTGCTGGCTCAGGATCTGCAGCTGCAGGAAGAGCTGCTGCTGCTGCAGCAGGCGGGCGTAGTTGGAGTCCATCTGCGGCTCGCTCTTCTCCCCTTTCTGGTCCGGAGGAATGTACTGGTGGTACTTCAACTTCTTGACCCGGGGTTTGGGATCTTTGCACTTCTTGTTACGATGTTTGTCGTTTGGATTCTTGGGATGGCTTTGCTATTTTTGAGAAAAGAAAATAAGCACATTTGAAGAGATTGTATCACCTGGAACCTATTCTACTTGTGTGTCTCTATGATTTGAAATTCAATAGCAATGCACCTTGGAAACTGACAGGACCACTTGGGAAAGCAATGCACTATACACATTTCAAGAGCCATGACAGGTAGCTCCTTCCCTCCTGCATCTGTCCCCTGAGGCAGGGCAAGATGCCCAGCCTGGCGTTATCTGTTCCAATGCAGCACAGTTACTGCGGGTCTCCTGTGTACTGTACTCACAGCACTGAGTGTTTACTGTATTACCTCCTAGAGAAAAAGTCTGCACATCAAATACACAACAGAAAGACTGAGCCTGCTTCACTGTAACCATACAATATTAAATCCATGGAGAATATATAAAAACAGGAAAATGCTTCAAATGAGAATAAAACAGCATAAACCTATCTCTAAAGAAAATAACAAAATTGATAATATTGAATACTGTGAATATGAATTAAAAACAGGAAAAAAACGCCACTCTTTTAAAGATGGGGTTGAGACCACACATCCCTTGTCTTATGATTAAGAACCAAATGACTCTGAGTTCTTTTCTTCTCCTCAACTGATAAGTTATCAGAGAATTTTCTACTTTTTAGTACTCATAACTTCATCTAGAGATAAAAGCCATTCAAACAGAAGCCAGGAACCGTCAGAATGGGAAAAAATATTTGCAAACTATGCAACAGGTAAAGGATTAATAACCAGAATCTACAAAGAGATCAAGAAACTCCACAACCACAAAACAAACAACCCACTTAAGAGATGGGCCAAGGACCTCAACAGACATTTTTCAAGAGAGGAAATCCAAACTGCCAACAGACACATGAAACAATGTTCAGGATCACTAGCCATCAGGGAAATGCAAATCAAAACCACAATGAGGTTTCACCTCACCCCGGTTAGAATGGCTCACATACAGAAATCTACCAACAACAGATGCTGGCGAGGATGTGGGGGAAAAAGGGACACACTAATCCACTGTTGGTAGGAATGTAAACTGGTAAAGCCATTATGGAAGACAGTTTGGAGATTCCTCAGAAACATGAATATAACCCTACCATTCAACCCAGTCATCCCACTCCTTGGAATTTACCCAAAGGAAATTAAATTGGCAAATAAAAGAGCTGTCTGCACCTTAATGTTTATTGCAGCTCAATTCACAATAGCTAAGACCTGGAATCAACCTAGATGCCCATCAACAGTAGATTGGATAAAGAAGTTACGGGACATGTACTCTATAGAATACTATACAGCAATAAAAAAAAGAAATCCAGTCATTTGCAACAAAATGGAGGAATACAGAAAACATGCTGAGTGAAATAAGCCAGTCCCAAAGGGACAAATACCATATGTTCTCCCTGCTCTGTGACAACTAACTGAGCACCAAAAAGGAAACCTGTAGAAGTGAAACGGACATTATGAGAAGCAATGACTTTATCAGCCTTTGTCCTGTCGAGGAACAGCTTACTATTTTATTCCTTTTAGTATTTTTTTTGTTCTACTTAATACCACTTGATGAACTCTTTAATTAACATACAATTATTCTTAGGTGTTTACATTTTTTTTTCCTTTTTATTTATTTGACAGGTAGAGTTATATTCAGTGAGACAGAAAGGTCTTCCTTCCGTTGGTTCACCCCCAAAATGGCCACCACGGCTGGCGCTGTGCCGATCCAAAGCCAGGAGCCAGGTGCTTCCTCCTGGTCTCCATGCGGGTGCAAGGGCCCAAGCACTTGGGCCATCCTCCACTGCCTTCCTGGGGTCACAGCAGAGAGCTGGACTGGAAGAGGAGCAACCGGGACTGGAACCTGGCGCCCATATGGGATGCCGGCGCCGCAGGTGGCAGATTAGCCAAGTGAGACATGGCGCAGGCCCCTTAGGTGTTTATATTTAACTGAAAAGTGATACCTGTTAAATTTAAGAGTGGGAATAAGAGAGGGAGGAGATGTACAGTTTGGCACGCACACTCGGACTTAGCCCCAGTGGTAGAGCTAGAAACCTGTCAGGGGATTCCAAATCAACCCCATCAAGGTGGCATGTACCAATGCCATCTTACTAGTCAAAGTGATCAGTTTAAGTTCATAATTTTTTTTTTTTATTTGACAGGTAGTTATAGACAGAGAGAGAGAGAGACAGAGAGAAAGGTCTTCCTTCTGTTGGTTCACTCCTCAAATGGCTGCCACGGCCGGTGCTGCGCAGATCCGAAGCCAGGAGCCAGGTGCTTCTTCCTGGTCTCCCTTGCTGGTGCAGGGGCCCAAGCACTTGGGCCATCCTCCACTGCCCTCCCGGGCCACAACAGAGAGCTGGACTGGAAAAGGAGCAACCGGGACTAGAATCCGTTGCTCTTATGGGCTACCAGCACCGCAGGCGGAGGATTAACCAAGTGAGCCACGGCGCCAGCCCCTTAAGTTCATAATTGATTATAAAGATAGGATTAAATGTCAAAGGGATCACATAAATAAGACTAGTGTCTGCTAATAATAGCTGATAGAATTAAAAAGGAGAGAACGATCCAACATGGGAAGCAGGTTACACAGCAGACTCATAGAATGGCAGATGCCCTAAACAGTTCTCTGGGCTCAGAATCAGCCCTTAAGGCATTTGGATCTGGCTAAAAAGCCCATGAGAGTTTCTCAGGCACGGAAAGCCAAGACACTGTGGCAAAAACAAAACAAAACAAAACAAAACAACAACAACAAAACACAAACAAACCTAAATGAAAGACTTTTGTGAGTGAATCCCAGCGGAAAGAAGGAGGTACCTTCCTCTGAAGGGAGGAGAGAACTTCCACTTTGATTATGGCCTTGTCTAAATAAGGTCGGAGCTTGTGAACTCAAGAGGCTTCCATAGCCTTGGCAGCTCATGACAAGAGCCTCGGGTGATTACTGACGTCATAAATAAGTGTCAATTGTTAAATCAACAACAGGAGTCACTGTACACTTGCTCCTCATGTAGAATCTCTGTCCTCAATGTGTTGTACTATGCAAATTAATGGTAAAACTACTACTCAAACGGTACTTTATACTTTATGTATTTGTGTGGGTGCAAACTGTTGAAATCTTTACTTAGTATATACCAAGTTGATCTTCTGTATGTAAAGATAATTGAAAATGAACCTTGATGAAGAATGGGATGGGAGAGAGAGTAGGAGATAGAATGGTTGCGGGTGGGAGGGAGATGATGGGGGGGGAAGCCGCTATAATCCAAAAGTTGTACTTTGGAAATTTATTAAATAAAAGTTTTTTTAAAAAAAAACAGAAGCCATGGATTTATTTCCAAGCTGATTCAGGTAGCACACCAATTTAATAAAAAAAAGACTGGGAAATACTGAACTAGCTGTTGGGGCAGGCACTGAAGGCTCTCTTGGGAAGCCTGCCTCCCACAGCAAGGCCTGGGTCTCGCTCCTGACTCAGCTTCCCGCCCTCATGTGACAGACGCAGCATGAGCTTCTGGCTCCTGGTTTTCCTGTGGCTCAGCCCCAGCTGTGGTAGGCATTTGGTGGGTGTCAGGGAGAACCAGCACATAGAAGATTTCTGTGCCTTTTAAATAAATAAAAAATCTACCAGTATGATCATGCTACATATGTTCATATCCAATAAAGGACATGGCCAAGAAAAGAGAAGCAGCCACCAAACTCGGCAGGCCAGAGTAGTCACCACTGACGTTCTTTTGTGCGTCTTCCCAGGTAGATGTTAACATTTAACGTAAAGAGTGCCTTTCCCCTCCTTCACTGGTACACCCTGAGTTCTTTCCCACTGTGAAAGATCGATTCCACAACACGGTTCTTGGGGTTACGGACACAGCCAGGCCATGCTGGAGCTGCTCTCACCAACTCAGGAGAGCCACACGTGCGCATCTTCTGACGCTGCACTCAGGGACGTCCAGTGGAGGTGAGAACTTGCCATGTGGGGGTTTTTACACCACAGGAACTGGCAGCTCCAGCCCGCTACTGGACCAGACACGATCCTTGTAACCGCGAGCCCATTTTTGAACACTTTCAAGGAAGGACTGATAGGAAGTCAGTGTGTGCTAGGCGTGGTTTCTCGCCCTCAGACTCCCCCACAGGCCCTGGCCTCATTTCCGTCCTGCAGGCTCCTCAACCACGCCCACTTCCTCGGTGTTCCTTCAGCTGCTGTTATTCTGGGGTCTCAGGTCCTTGACTGCATCTTCTCTAACCACCTCCTCTTCTGTCCCAGCCACTCACGGTGTGGCCTAACAAAGATCTTAGGTAGCTGGGACTGTACCTTCTCACTTGCCTATGTCCTGTTCTCTGATGACCACTGCCAGCTTTGCTGACTCACTCGGGCTAGGCTGCCAGGCTTCTCTGAGGTCACTGAGCCCCACAATCCACTTCTCTATTTTACAGAATCCCTCACATCCGTCCTTACTCTAGCCCACCCCACAGCCCGGCCTCTGTCAGACCTACCTGGTACAACCCTACTCTGGTTCTCAGTTTCTGGTTTCTCAACAGTGGCTCCACTGACGTCCTGAATGAGATAGTGCCTGTGTGTAGCATGCTCAGCGGTCTTCCTGGCCTCCACCCAGTAGATGCCAGTAGCACCCTCGCCCCCTTAGGAAACCAGAAATATCTCCAGATGTTGCCAGATGTCCTGGGGAAGGGAGGCAAAGCTACCCCCTGTGCAGAACTAGTCTACTCCGTGCTGGACTCCTGTAGCTGCAGGCACTAGGAGAGAAACAAAAGCGTCTAATGCACGACCACCAACTTCGAGGCTCGTCAGCACAATCTGGCCATCCTGTTCCACTCTTCCAGACCATCGGCTTTGCTCCTCTCCTGGAACACTCCCTCCTGCCCCCCTTCTCTAACCTTTAGTCCCTTTGCCCTGCCCTGTCCACTGATGACCTTGCTTCCTGACTGCTGAGAAAAGGCAGGTGGTGAGCGTGGCCTCCCACAAGTCCCACTGCCTGCCCGTATCTGGACCGTGCGGGCGGCCTTCCCTGCTGCGGCCTCTGGCCTGCACCGTCCCTTTGTGGCCACTGTGCTAGCAGTCCCTGCCCCTCTCCTGGGTCATTCCTAGTGGCACTCCAACCAGGAATCTGCCTCTAAATCAGCAGGAACTGTTCTTGTCTGGTCAACAGCGCTCACCTTAGCAGAGCCACAGCACCACTCGATACACCTCATCTCTGCTTCCTCTTGGAAATGCTGCCTTTGGCGTCTGGGCTACCTTTTCCTCCTTCCTCGCCTGTTTCTTCTCAGTCATCTTTGCCGGTTCTTCCCAGCTCCCTAAAATGCTGCAGTGCTTAAGGACCCACTTCCTGTACTGCTTCTGTTTCTACACGAAGACTCCAGGTATTTCAGTGCACATCGTGGCTTCAAACGCCTTTTATACACTGATGACTTCCACATTTCTGCTTCCAGTCTAGACTTTTTTCCTGGGGGGAAGGATTCACCTGTGCAGCTGCTTCAAACCGGAAACGGCCAGTCAGGCTTTCTAGCTGCCTTCACAAACGGAGGACTAGTTCATGGTGCCTCCTTTTCTCCACATCCACATCCAACCTGCCAGCAAGTCCTGCCAGCTTCGCCTTGATGAAACAAGGGGACCGACCCTGCCCTGACCGCTGCTGCTGCCTGCTCTGTGGATTATGCTTTCCCCTGGTCTCCGCCTCTGCCTGTTTCCTCCTGCTGATAACACATCAGCTCAAAACCTTCGTGGCTGCTTCTCTCAGCAGCCTTAAGAAACCCAGCTTTCACAAGGTTCCATGGCGTCTGGTCTCTGGCCACACCTGGCTGCTTGGTTTACTTTTACTCCCTGGCTATCTCGGTTCCAGTCACCCTGGCTTCTTTGTTCAGAGACTTCCAATTTTCTTTCTACAGATACCCTCCAGGCTGGCACCCTTGCCTGCCTCGCATCTCCGCCCAGATGCACCTGCTGATCTCCCCAGACCCTGAGTGATGCAGAAACATCTCCCAGCACTGCTACCTCGCACACTGTTTATTTTGGGATGTTCTGTTCACTGCTTTTCTACTCTTAGTACCTAGAACACACCTGGTGTGTTGAAGGTGCCCAGTAAGCATCTGTTGAATGAGTAAATGGTGAATATGTGTGCTAATTAGAACTAGCTTTAATGATCAGGCACTTGGAGTGCTTCTCAACGTCAGGAAACACCCTTGCCCACTGAAACACATCCTTGCAATTCCACAATATTAATAAATCTACTATCATCTGCTTATTTCATTGTCAATAATACATTTTATTTTTTAGTCCTTCCAAACTGCTCGTAAGAATGAAAGGAGTCTGGGATAATTCATACTCAAAATGGGGTTCACGTACAATTGTTGAAGGAATGAGAAAACACCTGACCCAGCCTCTGTCAGGAGGCACCTGCAGGAGGAAGGAAAACATCCACAGAATCACCAGCGCTCCCCAGACTGACTCTTATTTCCTATCAGCCAGGGTGGGAAATCACTTAGTTCAGAGAAAATCCCGAAGACCTGTGCACTATTTCCTAACATACACCATCCCTTCCTCTCCTGGCACTGTCCTAGGATTCCCTAACTCAGTCCGTGATTCTCACATTCTCAAGGCTTCCTCCTCAGAGACGTCAGTGAAGACCAGAAACCCAGAGAAGAGCATTGGTATCAGCGGGAACAGGCAGGAGCCCCTCTGTGCCATCAGTGGCGTACACCCGGGGACGCTGGCAGTGGAGAAGGCAAAAGTGGATTTTATTGGCACCCTTGCCACTTGCCACCCTCTGCTGCTGAACGATGGAAGATGGTGAAATACACTGCAGCTGGCAACACCCGGCTACCCTGGTACGAGACTTCTTGTCCCTGACCTGCCTGAGAAGGCTGTCCCAGCGCAGACGGCGGCCGGGAGCAGGCACAGTGCCAGTCTGAAAGCTGCTGCCTTCCTCAGGAAGGTGCGCTGCAGCCTGAGGAGACGTGAAGACCAGACCGGGGCCTTCCTGGCTTTGTCACTCTGACGGCGTCGGTCCCCTCACTGGAAAGGCGCTGAGAGTTCAGCCAGCTCTCCGTCCTAATTTGAGTTCTAGAAGTTGGAGATCCATATTCTGCTGTTCTTGGCAAAAGCTACCTCTGAACTGGCAAACCTGTTCTTCAGTTTATTCTCTCCATCCACTTTATTTAGAAGCTCTAAATATAGTTTTAAAAACTTTAAACATGTACTGTATATTAAAAATTTTAATCTTCCTTGGGATTTATTCTGAGTTATTTTGACCAAGTTAAATATGGGGAACAGTGCCACGAGTCTGAAGCTTATCTGAACAACAAACCCAACTTGCTCTGGCCAAATCTGCCAAATGAAAACAACATACTCACTTCTCTCGAACCTTTAACCCGGCAGGCAATCTATCTGGAACACCACTGAGCTAGGCCCTGCACACACAGCCCCCGGCCATGCTGCCATGAACGACCTCTGGGGAGAGCCACGACTCCCCAGTGTGAGCTGGGGCTACTCCGTCGGAGACTGTCTTGGGGGCTTGGGGGCTTCTGATAAAATGATTTCTGAAGTCTTTCTGCATCACCGTCTCATATAGCAGGGTACTTCAAAAAGTTCATGGAAAAGGGAATTAAAAAATAAGTTTATTTCAGTGCAAAAAGTCCAGAAATCCATGCCTACAAAGTATCTTGAAAAATGTTCATGAAAAATACATCTCATGAAGAAATACACAAGGTTTTTTTTTTAATGCCTTTTTCCATTACCTTTTCCAAGTAACCTCAGAGATCAAATGTTGTGTTTTTCTGTGACTGCAGGACACCAGGTCATTTGTTAAAGGTTGAAGTTTCAAACATAAAGGCCCCAGTCCAGCAAGGGCTTCCCATGGTTTCATTAAGGCTTTGGTCTACAGGCAGGCTGCACCACTCAGAGGCCCCTGTCTGCCACTCGTGGGCCACGGCGTCATGAGTACAGCCACATGACCAGCGCGTCCCAGGTACCCACCTTGACCAGTGCTGGGCCAGGCTTTGCTGAGGACACAGTGTTCGTGGGGAGGACGGCAGCTGTGGACCTTGTGGAAGGCTGATCCACAGTCGGAGGAGTCTTCAAGAATTCAGGAACTGCTGGGGACACTGCAGTAAACTGGTGGAAAAAGCAGTGAAATCAATGATTGCAGAAACACAAAAATATGAATTACGAAGAAGTGACCCTATTTTTTAAAAAGTCCACTAGAAAAGAAACAAAAGAACTTACTGTATGTCCCAGACCCAGATGGCAGAATAACATACTTCACTGCTGTGGGACCAATTATTTAGTCTCTGCCCCAACAGCAATGGCCAGCTACAGCTAAAAACGGTGAGACTGGCAAACCGCAGTGTTTTCTCAGAAAAATGTTCAGGATTGCCATTTTCCATTTTTTCTTGGCAGGAAAAAGTCTCATAAAATTGATCAACATAATACATGGTGTTTAAAGGCTTTCTTGCTGACAGCTCACTCTAATCCTGGCTGATTCAAACGTGAGGGTCAGCCTTGGATGGAGAGCTGCAAATCCTCCCTGCCGCCCCCAGACCTGTAGCCAGGCAGCTCCCCTGCCCACCCGGTCCTTCTGTGGGCTTCACGGCTTATGCACTCTCATTCACCTCATCTCTTACTGCTTCCAACAGGAGGGGAGCTGAAGGCTATATTCTGGGAAGACTGACTGTTGCACGGGCAATGCCATCTCACTTGAGACAAGAAGGAATTTTATTGCCTAGGCCCAAATGAAGAAGGACTGAAATTCAAATTGGAGTCATATATTAACAAAGGAAGCTACAGAAGGCCTTGCTAGGTTTTATCAGTCCTCACTAATGATCTACTTTAAACAGATTCCAAGTATTCATTTCTGGGAAAGAGATAACACTATTATAATAAATTAGAAAAATGCTGTCTATTGATTATTATGTGGACTTATTACCAGCTTTATCTTAAGGAAAAACACCTGCCTTTATCACTTCCACTTTCCCAAAAAACTCTCAAATTCATTACACGAATGACCAAGATCTTTTCCCTTATTGAAGTATTTGAGTTTTAAAATAGCAAACTTCATTATTCTTCTTTAAGATGAATGGTCTGAGGACTCAGAGGGCTATCAGCGGCAAGAAATATGAAGCTTGGCGCATACCAGTCACTCAATAAATACTTGCTTAATTGATGAATGGACATTCCTGGGGCCTTACTCATGCAAGGTTCCAGTCTCAAGATGGCTGAGACTGTGTTGTGCAATTAACGGTGCACGCCCACATCAGCATGCTTCTGAAGCCTCGCTGCCATGGATCCAGCTGTGGAGTAGTTACTTGTTAAGTACTGGCCGTAAAAAAGACTCAACTTTGTGAAGATGGCTATCCTCAATTCCATTTCTGACAGAAATGGCAGGAAAGGCCTCGTTCAAGAGACAGCACTGCATTCCAGCCGGACTTTGGCCCTCACACAGCCAGCTTGTGGTGAGATGCTGGCTAGTGATCCGCCTCTGCAGGACACTACAACTGGGCGTGGTATCTCCCAAAGGTTCTCTGTTGTCCGCGTGTCCCCGGTGTGGAGTGCTGAGATGAGGCAAACGTGGTGAACTTCACAGGGTGGGACCTCAGGGGAGGTAATGAGGTCACTGGGAAGGGGTTGATGCAGTTCGCTCCTGAGAGCCCCGGCTTCCTGTCTCACCACGTGATCTTTCCAGACATGGCCCTGCCCAGTTATCTGCCACGATGGGATGCTCACTGAAGGCCGAACACACGGAGCTGCCTGATACTTGACTTTCAGCCCCCAAAACTGTGAGTTAAATAAGGCTCTCTTCAAGCGCTCAGCTTGTTACAGCAACAGAAAACAGACTAATACACAGTACACGGTTTCATGCTGTTTTTCTTTCACCTTCAGTGACTTATTAGGGTCAATTTTTACAGCAGGGAAAACCAGTCCTTGGCTACTGTACAACTGGTATGTGAAGTGGAATCAAACGTCTGAATGTGAACCACACGCATACTTCCTTTCAGAGAAAGTCTACTGACCTGGCGAGCTATTTTACAGTCCAGTCTTCATGGACCGGATGAATTTGAGAATGTGTTAATTGTATGAAAAAATAACCCAGAAGCATGCATGTGGCATCAATTGCAATAGTTTTGAAAATGTTTTGATGGTATTTCGTGCCTTCCTGACTTAGCGTTGGTTACAGATACTCCCATCTTAATAGCTTTCCTAGTGTTTCAGTGCAATTTTGCTACCTAGAAGAGCCCAGACTCCAGCACAACCCAACAGAAACACAGTGATTGTTATCGCTACCTAATCTGAAGATAAATTCTGATTAAAAAATAAATATATAAACTCCTCTCTGTATTTTGTCAAACTTTTAATATATGCTTTAGAAAGAACCAACCCAAAAACATATCAAGAAATCCCACTAAAATCATATCTGAGTATTATACTCCTACTGATTAAAGTTACCCAAAGAATCTAAATATTGGTAATTCTGAAATTATAGTATTCTAAAAAGAACTAAAAGGGTGCTTATGTCATATGGGATACAGACATACATAAATTGAGCAATATGTTAAACTCTTTACAAGAATACTACATAAATATGCCAAAATTGCCACCAAGAACTAAGTTCACATTATATGCTATGAAAATTTAATTTCAAAATGGTCCAAAATCATTTCCCCAAAGAAGCAGAAGTGCCACAAGCTTTCTTGTTTCTTACTGGATCTGACAACTGTTCCCACTTCAGATTATAGTTCTCACAATTGCCAATTCTTTAATCGTAACACCATAAAGAAAACCCTTGTTTAATGATAGATACTTATACTTTAAGTAACACTCAAAAGAAGACAATTTCAATCTGAGAGACTGATCTTTTCCTTAATGGAAATTGTTGTCAGAAAGTTCTGCTGTGATAGAAAAAAAATAGAAGTGCGAATTCTGGGCTGATGAGAGGTTCACGTTTCAGAGGCTGTTCTGGCTCTCTGCAGAATGCGGCCCACTCACCAATCACTAATTTTTGTTCTCCAGTAAGTTCCTCTTTTAGACTAAAATTTCTTTAAACAATCCTGAGGGATAGAAACTAAATATTAAAAAACAAAACTTTTTTGGTATTGTGGCTCTTAAATGTGCAATAAATGTTTTAAATTTAGGATGCAATAGAGTTCTTAATTAAGATGGTAATAAGCAAATAGGAAATTCAAAATGCAATTATTTAAAAAAATATTGTTCCCATATCCTAATCCTCAAATACACTGAACAATGAATGAGTTGAATACAAACTAAAATATATTTTATACATTTCACAGATGGGTATTTTATGTAATATTCCAATTTTGTTATATCACCTAGCACTGACCATTTGTTCCTTGCAAAGCATAACTATAGGAGCTGGCGCTGTGGTGTAGTGGGTAAAGCTGCCACCTGCAGTGCTGGCATCCCATATGGGCACTGGTTCGAGTCCGGGCTGTTCCACTTCCAATCCTGCTCTCTGCTATGGCCTGGGAAAGCAGTGGAGGGTGGCCCAAGTCCCTGGGCCTTTGTACACACATGAGAGACCTGAAAGAAGGTCCAGGCTCCTGGCTTCAGATCGGCTTAGCTCTGGCTATTGTGGGCATTTGGGTAGTGAACCAGTGGATGGAAGACTTCTCTGTCTCTATCTCTGCCTCTGCCTCTCTGTAACTCTGCCTTCCAAATAAATAAATAAATAAATCTTTAAAAAACCCACAAAACTATAAGCATTTTATTGTTAAAGTAAGCGGCTGAATATTAATTTACTGGCATGGAATCTGGTGGATATTCAGTTGGTACTTGACTGCCTCACTGGTGGCGAGGATACAGATGTATCCTGCTTTAAAATGTGTACTACTGGGGTCGGTGCTGTGGCATAGCAGGTAAAGCTGCCTGCAGTGCCGGCATCCCATATGGGCACTGGTTCGAGTCCCAGCTGCTCCACTTCCAAACCGGGTCTCTGCTATGGCCTGTGAGAGCAGAATATCAGTGCAGCTCCGGCCGCTGCAGCCATTCTGAGGAGTGAACCTGTGGATGGAAGCCCTCTCTGTCTCTGTCTCTCTCTCTCTCTGCCTCATCTCTCTTTGTCTCTGCCTTTCAAATAAACAGATCTTTAAAAAAATATGTACCAGGTTTAACTATAGTAAGAAATGTATACAATTTATCATCTTTAAGGATGTGGGCCAAGTATGTATGCACTGTTTTGCAGCCATCCACTGCCATCTCCAGACTTTTTCCTGCTCCCAAATGCAGCGTCATCACCATTAAACAATAGCTCCCGGTTCCTTCCTTCTCCCAAGTCCCTGGCAACCACGATTCTATTCTGTCTCCATATTACCTACTCAAATTGTCTCAACTAAGTGGAATCACACGGTATTTATCCTTTTGTGATTAGCTTATTTACTCAGCATAATGTTCAAGGTTCATTCTTGTTGGACCACAAAGCAGTTTCCTTCCTTAAGGCTGAATAATACCCCTTTGTACACATATAGCACATTTTGTTTATACACTCATCTGTCTGTGGACACTTGGGTTGCTTTCAGATTTTGGCTACTGTGAATCACGCTTCTAGGGGTAAAGAATATGTTTTAACTTCTGGCTTCAATTCTTTTGGTATGCTCCCCCTCACCCCCACCTGCTGCCCCAAATTAGTCCCCCTGCAGTCCTCATGCATGGTGGCTCTGGCTACCACTGCCTACTGTCTTCTGTCACCTGAGATCCGAACTGTGCTGCTGTTTCTTGTCTGAGTTCCTAGTCGAGAGAGAGAACAGCCAGTCTCTCGGGCAGCCCACAGATAGGTCAGACCATGGTACACAAGTTCTGCTCCTTTTCTTTTGAGGGAGGGAATGGGGAATTGGGCTGCTGCCATCTCTCAACTGAGCTGTGCTGGGGAGGGAGTGGGCAAGGGCGAGTAAAACCATCATGAAAGTTTCTTTCTGATTGTGACTTTTCTCTTGATTGCGCATTTGCCTGGCTGGCACAGATCCCCGACTGGTTTCCAGAGCTTCCACCAAGTTATTTTAGTCAGTCAGAAGTTTATTTAATGCTTCCATGGATAACGAGAGCCTGGACCTTCCTATTCCGCTATGTTGTTGACATGGGTTGTCCTTTAAAATGAGATTTTCTATCACTTGGGAGACAGTCTTTAGTATGTGAAACATGCATAAAATCTCAATATGTTAATCTATTTAGTACTTCCAATTCATATAATATTACAATTGGATTAATGCCACACAGTAAAAAGGTAATTAGCCAGAGTATCACCATAATTCTATTTGGGTGGTAACTTCATGTATGAATCAACACAAAAATTTCATTAATCCTGTGGACTTTGGAAAATTCAGAACTGATGTCCCCATATCTTAAATTCAGTCCACTTTACAAAGCTGTCATGTATTATATTATACTCTCCAAAATTAAGCAGAATGTCTATTTCAAGTTTGGTATGACCATGTTGCTGACTCACAAGTTACCATTATGGGTCAGGATGTGGGAGAATAATAAGTATTAGAATTGCTATTCATTTTTGGTAAGTGAGTTGTGATACTTGAGGATACTTTTATGATTGGAGAGAATGTTATGTATGTGTTAAGATTCCTAGGGACAACTAGTATGTGTGTTAACAGGATGACAAAAGGTAATGCATTATAAAATAATCTTAAGAATAATCTCAAACTGTTGGCCTAATGAGAACAGGTCTCTAGCTCAAGATGTTCCTTTTACATGGCATCTATTCCTAAATTAAACGTGTAAAGCAAGTAGCTCAGTGCCTGGTCCACAATGAGTGCTCAGTAAATATTGGCCATTAATTCTATCATCATCTCAATAACATTCGATAAACATTTATATTTTCAAATAAACAGGCAAGGCTCATTCTGCATAATGCTCTGTTTCATGAACTTTGCTATCAGTCATAGAAGCTGAGTTCAGAACTGGGATAGAACACACCTTCACAATTAAGGCTGGGAACCAACTCAGAATCTAAGTACTAACGCTGTGGTGGAGTCCTCTTGACATCCAAGTTATATAAAGCATAATCGAAGGAGCAGCAACAGAAATTACAGCGCTGTCCTTGATGCCTGATCAGGCCTTTATGTACAAGTATTTGTAATGTAAGTTTAATTTTCATTATTTGATATATGTGTATATGGCTTACAAGACACTGCCTTAAACTTCAGGTTTCTATATGGCAAAAGGTCCTATACCTGACTCAATACAATAAGTAAAAAACAGTTGACCAAAGTCTCCTAAGCTTGTCCTTTTTAAAAAACAGAGTAGCTGACTGACCAGGTCTTTTGAAAATGAACTCAAATTCTGAAAGATTACCCTTTGTTAAACCTATGAGCATTTATAGTGAATGACTGACTAAAATGGCTTAAGAGATTACTAAAAGAAGACAGTCTTCAAACTC
Organism: Oryctolagus cuniculus; assembly: GCF_964237555.1. Lineage (NCBI taxonomy): Eukaryota > Metazoa > Chordata > Mammalia > Lagomorpha > Leporidae > Oryctolagus > Oryctolagus cuniculus. The sequence goes on from NC_091450.1 coordinate 22,832,340, forward strand.
AAAGGAACAATGTCTGGTGCACACATATGCTAGCTGTTCTTAATTTTCAACAGCTTTCCATTGTTCAAGAATTGCTTCAGCACAAACAAAATAAATGGAGCTCCGATTTATGATGTGTTCCAGTAATATTTTGGTAAATTCTGTTCCAGCTGTACTTTGATCAGAATTGAAAAGACAAGCGAGAGATCCAAGGATAAACAGTTTTAGTCTTTTACAGACCACACAGAAATACACATTTCAAACAAGAATTTTCTTGCATTGTGAGATCATTAGCATTTTAGCTATGGGATTATGAGAGAAATGTCTGAAAAATCTGTTCTTTACCTGCATGTTACAAGCTAGTTGTTTTTTTTTTTTGGTGGTAGAGACTGTTTCTCATATTTGAATATTTTTCTGTATGACTTAATCTTCTGGTTTAAAAAAGAATTAATTCTGTTTTGAAAAAGAATTAAGGATATTATATGTGCTAAAATATTTTAGAATAAAGCAAGGCATACAGAAATCTGGAGTCTAACTTTGAAAGAACCTAAAGCAAATCCCTTGCACTTAGCCCATATCAGGCCCTGGATAAAAAACGGACAGGGAAATTTTGAGAAATGTGCATAATCCATAAGATTAACCACAAAGCACAACGTGATTAATCGACCTGTGAAAACACATGGCTCCAGTAAAGAGGAAGCCCAGTGCAATCTACGGCAGGGCCTTTTAGGTAGCATCTGTGGACCTGTTCCTCGGCTGTGACAAGCCAGAAGCCAAGTGGCGATGTGGTGCTCCTTTCATCATTTTTACAAGAGGACTAGTCCACATGTACTGGAAATCAAACTATCTGAACACAAACACACACAACCTTCACTAGGTAACTAACTTCACTGTCAAATTCCTACAATGAAGTTATATTTTAACAATCAAAAGTTGAGAATGTCAAAGAATATTCAAAGACATTTATGTTGCTCTTACATTTATCTTTGCTTTATAGGGACTGTTTTAATAAACAGTGATGAGATCATCTTTGAGAGTCATGATGGTAATGCTACAGCAGGAAAACATAAATTGCAGAAATAATCCTCTAGGACCTCTTGTTTGTTAACAATAGCCTAGAGAGCCATGGTGCCGGCCCTGTTTGTTAACAATAAATGCTTGCTGTGTGTTGGACCTGTGTGTTTGGTATGAGCTTGCTAAGATAAAGTGAGGCAAACTCCTTGCCCTCTATGATCTTGATGTCTAAAGAGAAGCCTTTCCCCTTGAGCTACAAATGTGAAAGTGAATCTATCGAGGTAGAGAAATATATTTTACATATAAATACACACACACACACACACACTTTCAAGTGAAATGCTTGGACAAATTCTATAAACAGTGAAAAGCACAAAATGTGCCAAAACGAAACCTAATTATCACTTGTAGATGTCACAAAAGTCCCCAAGACTTCATCAGCATAAAAAAATTTACCTCTGTAAGTTGATTAAAATAACAAAACCAAAACAAAACACTTAGGGCATACTTCCAGTCCTCCTTAAGGATAACCTCTGTTGACCTGAATGTAGCATAGTTATTGGGGATCTGCCTCTGTAATTATCCAAGAAAAAGTAAAACAAGGATTTTTGTCAGACTCTGCAAATACAAGGGAATGTATAAAAGACACACAAGGGCCGGCGCCGCGGCTCACTAGGCTAATCCTCCACCTAGCGGCGCCGGCACACCGGGTTCTAGTCCCCGTCAGGGCGCCGGATTCTGTCCCGGTTGCCCCTCTTCCAGGCCAGCCCTCTGCTGTGGCCAGGGAGTGCAGTGGAGGATGGCCCAGGTGCTTGGGCCCTGCACCCCATGGGAGACCAGGAAAAGCACCTGGCTCCTGGCTCCTGCCATCGGATCAGCGTGGTGCGCCGGCCGCGGCGGCCATTGGAGGGTGAACCAACGGCAAAGGAAGACCTTTCTCTCTGTCTCTCTCACTGTCCACTCTGCCTGTCAAAAAAAAAAAAAAAAAAAAAAAAAAAAAAAAATTAAAGGAAAAAAAAAAAAGACACACAAGCGAAAGAGGTCTCCAGGAACAGAGGCCAGGAGAGCCATCCCCCACTCAAGCTTCTTTTTCTTGATTGTGAACATTCTCTCCACCGGGTCTCTTCACATCAGTCTTGCTGACGGCACTCAATGGTCTGCTGATGGCAGGCAGAACCGATGCTGCTGCCATACTGAATGTGTGACTGGAAGCTAACGCCTAAGTTCAGGGGTGACCCAAAGCTTCCTGTGTGCTGTACTGGCAATAACCAGACCACATTTGCTCTCTAAGAAACACTGCTATTTTGATTTTCCTTTAAGGGATTCTGGCACGTTGGTCTACTGGGTGGGAAGGGGAGTGCCTCTGGCTAAAGTTTCTCACTTACAAACTCAGCTGGAGGGGTGAGCATTTTGGCCTAATTGTTAAGATGCCACTTTGTGACCCTGGCATCTCATATCTAAGTGCCCGGGTTCCAGGCCCAGCTGTGCTCCTGATTTCAGCTCCCTGCTGACGCAGACCTTGGGAAACAGCATATGGTTCACGTGATTCAGTCCCTGCCACCCATGTGGGAGACAGAGAAACAAAAATCCAACTTAGCTGAAGACTAAGTTTTAAGAGCAAATTAAAAGCCATAATATTCCAAGTAATATAAGGAAAGAATAATAACCTCATACACAGGTGGAACTGTCTCAAAGCCATTAAATGGTAGATGATTGAGGTGACAAACATTCTATGTTTTTGAAAGCTAAGTCCATGCTAATAGCTATCTGACATCCTGACCTACTCAGACAGAAGCACAGACCAAACAACTCAAATGGATAAGTGGAGCTGTTTTTAAATGGGGTTCAGTTGCATATTTGACATTCTTGTTAGCCTTATTTTTAAAGCTCAAACCAGGGTGCAGCAAATATGTGAGAACACAGTAGGGCCTGCTCTTCCTTTCTCTGCTCAGACTAGACTGGGGGCTGGTCACTTAGCCTTAGCCTTCTGGCAGGCAGGTTGAGGCCACAGTCACTCCTCCCCTGTGAACACTGACAGGGTAATCTGGCCTATAGCCACCCACACCAGCGCGGATAAGCTGTAGAGGCTCTGTTCTCAAAGGGAAGCAGGATCAGCTTCACCCAGCTCCTCTGGCACTCTGTCCATCTGCTTTCATGGTGTTTCATTCAGTTCAGCATGTACTGAGCACCTTTCTGCAACCAAGCCCTGTGCTAGATGTTGAAGTCTTGCTCTCTCCAAAGTGGCTCTTGTTCTCTAACAGCCAAAGTCCTTCTTTTCCTAGGTATACATCTTAGTTGGAGGCATAGAGACAACAAATAAACTTATTTCAGATTATGATGATGAATACAATGAAGAAAATAATGCTAACAATTGAGTTTATAACACATATGTTCATGACTGAGAACAAATGCTATAAGAAACTATTTTTAATCCCAAGTTGTCATACCTTGGTGAGCCAGGTACCTCTTATGCAAGGGGTAATGCAGCTAACTGCTAGATTCGTTTCCAACTCAAAAATTTCGATGCTAGGCTTAGAAAAAGAATATTTTCTGCTGAACTTGACCCACTCCCACTAGGTAGCTCAATAGTTTTGACTTTAAAGTAATACGAGGGGGCTTCAAAAAGCTCATAGATAATGGAATTAAAAAGATAACATGCATTTTCCAAGGACTTTTTCGGACCCAGGTACTATTAAGATTTTGGTAAGGCAAAATGTTGTAAGGAGAAATTTAAAAAGTATATGTAGTACACAAACATGAACACCCATTAAATATAGGCAGTGTGAATTTCTACTGCAATAATAAATATTTGATTCCTTTGTATGTATTAGATTCTCAATACCCAATCTTATATAAAATAGATGTTCAATAAATATTTCTTGAACAAGTGAATTCAGCCTCACCAATAACCAAAACATTCAAATCGCCAATGCTTACTGTAATAATACTACCTAAGAAGGTAGTTCAGAAAGTTCACAGGAAAATAGAAGTCAAAGTTTATTTTGGGGGCTGGTGTTGTGGTACACTGGGTCAAGCCACGGCTTTCAATGTCAGCATCCCATACTGGAATGCCGGTTTGAGACCTGGGTACTCTGCTCTGACCCAGCTTTCTGCTGATGTGCCTGGGAAGGCAGCAGAGGATGGTCCAAATATTGGGCCCCTACCATCCTTGTGAGAGACCCAGATGAAGTTACTGGCTCCTGGCGTTGGCCTGTCCCAGATCAATGGTTGTTGTGGCCATCTGGGAGGTGAACCAGTGGATGGAAGAGCTCTGTTTCTCCCTCATTCTCTTTGTAATTCTGCCTTTCAAATATATAAATATTTTTAAAAGTTTATTTAGGTGCTAAAAGTTTTATGTATTTTTTTTCATAATACACATTTTCCATGTACTTTTTGAATATAATCCCATGGATTTAAAATTTTTTTGCACCAAAATGAACTCATTTATTTGTGAGGCAAAGAGACATTGAGGCAGAGACAGAGATACAGAGATATCTTCCATCCAGTGGTTCACCCCAAACAATGTCAAGAGACTGAGCTACCTGAAGTCGGAAGCCAGAAACTCAATCCCGGTTTCCGACGTAGGTGGCAAGGAGCCCAGTTACTTGAGTCCTCACTGCTGCTCACCAGGCTTTGTACTTGCAGGAAGCTGGAGCCACATATGGGATGTAGGTGTCTTCGTTGCTAGATTGAATGCTCACTCACCCCTAGCTTCTGTCTGACTCAGCTCTGGCTGCTGCAGCCATTTGGGGAATATACCAGGGGATGGAAGATCTCTCTCTCTCTGTAACTCCACCTTTTAAATAAATAAACAAACAAATAAATGAATAAATAAATAAATTCAGTTCCATTTTCCCATGAACTCTTCCTAAGAAAGATTTATTTATTTACTTGAAAGGCAGACTGACAGACAAAAGGACAGACAGGGGAGAGATCTTCTACTGGCTGGTTTACACCTCAAATTGCCACAACACATGGAGGCTGGGCCAGGCTGAAGGCAGGAGCCAGGAACTCCATCCTGGTCTCCCACATGGGTGGTAGGGGCCTAAGTACTTGAGGCATCTTCCTTTGTTTTCCCAGATGCATTAGCAAGAAGGTAGATTGGAAGTAGAGTAGCCAGAACTTAAAGTGGCACTCTAATGCAAGATGCCGGTGTTGTAAGTGGTGGTTTAACTATACCACAATGCTGGCCCCTCCATGAACTTGAAATACCCTCGGACTTGTAGTAAAAACAAAGTGATTATGGAAACCTGTATTATGTTCCTGGAAGGCAGTAAAGTGCCTGTATTTTGCCTAACAAGTCCATTTCCATACCTAGTAATTTATCCAAAGAAATAGTTAGACAAGTTCCCAACATATATGTATTAAAAAACCAGGATAGAGTAAGTATGTGAGAATACAACAGGGGTCTTATATATGTATGGGAGTAAAAATGGGAAACAACTTCTAGTCATTAAAAATTATCCAGGTGTATATTTATTAAGAAAGCTATTTAGGGGCTGGTGCTGCAGTCCCCACCTGCAGGGCTGGCACCCCACATGGGCGCTAGTATGTATCCCGGCTTCTCTGCTTCTGATACCTAGCTCCCTGCTAATGTGCCTGGGAAAAACAGCAGAAGATGGCCCAGGTACTTGGGCCCCTGCATCCATGTGGGAGACCCGAAAGGAGCTCCTGGCTCCTGGCTTCAGCCTGGTCCAGCCCTGGGTGTTGTGGTTATTTGGAGAGTGAGCCAGTGGATGGAAGATCTCCCTGTGTCTCTTTCTGCTTTTCAAATAAATAAATAAATAAATAGTTTAAAAAAAGCTATTTAGTAATTATTAAAGTATAAAAGTTATATACAGAATTATTCTATTATTATATGCTCTATAAAGATAATTTTTTCTGTGTCATTTGTTACAGAAATAGAAAAATCTATACTAACATTCATATGGAATCTCAAAACCTATACTAGAATTCATACTGAGTCTCAAGCAACTGAGTAGCCGGAACAGTTTTGAAAAAGAACAACAAAGTTATAATTCTCACATTTTACTGCAGAGCTATAGTAATTGAAACAATATGGTACTGGCAAAAAGCAGATGTACAAACCAATGGCAAGAGCAGAAATTAACCCTTAGGTTTATGATCGTATGTTCTTCAACAGGGTACCAAAACCAATCGATGGGGAAAGGACAATCTCTTCAACAAACATCCAGTTGAAACTGGATATCTATATACAAAAAAAAAAAAAAAAAAAAAAAAGATGTGTTACGTAATACTATATACAAAAGTCAGCTGGGGCCGGCGCTGTGGCGCAGCAGGTTAACGCCCTGGCCTGAAGCGCCTGCATCCCATATGGGCACCGGTTCTAGTCCCTGCTGCTCCTCTTCCGATCCAGCTCTCTGCTATGGCCTGGGAAAGCAGTAGAAGATGGCCCAAGTCCTTGAGCCCCCATACTTGTGTGGGGTGTGGGAGATCTGGAAAAAGCTCCTGGCTCCTGGCTTTGGATCGGTGCGGTTCTGGCCGTTTTGGCTGGCTGGGGAGTGGAATCAGCAGGTGGAACCTCTCTCCCTCTCTCTTTCAAATAAAAAAAAAAAAATCAGCTAAAAATAGATTAAACATCTAAACGTACGACCCCAAACCATAAAATTCCTAGAAGAATGGGGCAGATGCTGTGGCAGAGCAGGTTAAGCTGCTGCCCGCAGTGCCGGCATCCCATGTGGACGCCAGTTCGAGACCCGGCTGCTCCACTTCCAATCCAGCTCTCTGCTATGGCCTAGGAAAGCAGTAAAAGATAGCCGAAGTCCTTGGGTCTCTGCACCCACGTAGGAGGCCTGGAAGAAGCTCCTGGCTTCTGGCTTCAGATCGGCACAGCTCCAGCCATTGCAGCCAATTGGGGAGTGAACCAGCAGATGGAAGATCTCTCTCTCTCTCTGCCTCTGCCTCTCCTTCTCTCTGTGTAACTCTGACTTTCAAATAAATAAACAAATCTTGAAAAAAAAAAAAACTCCTAGAAGAAAACATAGAAGAAAAGCCTTGTGACACTGGATTCATAAATGATTTCTTTTGATATGACAACAACATCACAGGCAATAAAACAAAAAAACAATCAGGACAATATCAAACTTAAAAACTGTGTATCAAAAGGACAAAATCAAGACTAAAAAGACAATCCTTAGGATGGAAGAAATTTATATTGTATAAAATAAATATGAGATATTTCATATCATATAAACCATGTGTCTGGTAAGGGTTAACATACACAATATATAAAGGACTTCTACAACAAAAATAATCTGATTACAAAATAGGCAAAGGACTTGAACAGACAGATTATCTCCACTGATCCTACATACAGGTGCTCACCATCACGGACCACTACAGAGATGAATATCTCAGTCACAATGAGATAGCACCTCACACTTATTAGAACAGTTAGTATGGGGGCCGGCGCTGTGGCACAGTGGGTTAACGCCCTGGCCCGAAGCGCCCGGCATCCCATATGGGCGCCGGTGCGAGACCTGGCTGCTCCACTTCCAAGCCAATTCTCTGCTATGGCCTGGGAAAGCAGTGGAAGATGGCTCAAGTCCTTGGACCCCTGCACCCGCGTGGGAGACCCGGAAGAAGCTCCTGGCTCCTGGCTTCGGATTGGCGCAGCTCTGGCCGTTGCGGCCAATTGGAGAGGGAATCATCAGATGGAAGACCTCTTTCTCTCACTCACTCCCTCTGCCTCTCCTCTCTTTCAAATAAATAAATAAATCTTAAAAAAAAAAAAAAAAAAAAGAAAAGAACAGTTGTTGGCAAGGATATGGGGAAACTGGAACACATTTTCACTGTTGGTAGCACCATAAAATGGTGCAAGTGCTACAGAAAGCAAATTAGAGGGGCCGGTGCTGTGGTGTAGCCGGTAAAGCTACCGCCTGGAATGCTGGCATCCCATGTGGGTGCCAGTTTGAGTCCTAGCTGCTCCACTTCCGATCTTGCTCCCCCTAATGAGATTGGCAAAGCAGCAGAAGAAAGCCCAAGTGCTTGGGCCTGTGTACCCACGTGGGAGCCAAGGAATACATTGCTGGCTCCTGGCTTTGGCCTGGCACAGCCCTAGCCACTGCGCTTATTTGGGGAGTGAATTAGTGGATGGAAGAGCTCTCTCCTTTCTCCCTGAAATTCTGCCTTTCAAAAAAGTAAAATAAACTTAAAAAAGGAAAACAAATTTGAAATAGAAATAGCATATTTATGTCACTTCTGGATGTATATCTACAAGAACTGAAAGCAAGGTCCTGAAGAGTTGTTTGCACACCCTTGTTCATAGAACCATTATTCACAACAGCCAAGAGGTTTGGCAGCAACGCAAGTGTCCATCAGTGGATGAATAAACAAGATGTGTTATTTTAGAATATAAAACGAAATACTGTTCAGTCTTAAAAAGGAAAAGATTCCTGTCACATGCTACAACATAAGGACATCATGCTAAAGGACATAAGCCAGTCATAAGAAGACAAATATGATAGGAGTTCACTTTTTTTTTTTTTTTTGACAGGCAGAGTGGACAGTGAGAGAGAGACAGAGAGAAAAGTCTTCCTTTGCCGTTGGTTCACTCTCCAATGGCCACCGCGGGCGGTGCGCTGCGGCTGGCGCACTGCGCTGATCCGAAGGCGGGAGCCAGGTGCTTCTTCTGGTCTCCCATGGGGTGCAGGGCCCAAGGACTTCGGCCATCCTCCACTGCACTCCCTGGCCACAGCAGAGAGCTGGCCTGGAAGAGGGGCAAAGGGGGCAACCGGGACAGAATCCGGCGCCCCAACCGGGACTAGAACCCGGTGTGCCGCCGCCGCAAGGTGGAGGATTAGCCTAGTAAGCCATGGCGCCGGCCAGGAGTTTACTTTTATGAGGTACCTAGAATACTCCAATTGACAGAAAATAGAATGATAGCTGCCAGGGGCTGGGTAGATGGGGGAAGAAAGGAGTTGTTTAATGGGTATAGCATTTCTTTTGTTTGTTTGGTTGGTTTTTTTGTTTGTTTTGACTGGCAGAGTGGACAGTGAGAGAGAGAGACAGACAGAAAGGTCTTCCTTTTATTGTTGGTTCACCCTCCAGTGGCCGCCGCTGCCGGTGCGCTGCGGCCGGCGCACCACGCTGATCCGAAGCCAAGAGCCAGGTGCTTCTCCTGATCTCCCATGCAGGTGCAGGGCTCAAGGACTTGGGCCATCCTCCACTGCGCTCCCGGGCCACAGCAGAGAGCTGGACTGGAAGAGGAGCAACCGGGATAGAATCCGGCGCCCCGACCCGGACCAGAACCCGGTGTGCTGGCACTGCAGGCTGAGGATTAGCCTATTGAGCCGTGGCGCCGGCCTAATGGGTATAGCATTTCAACGTTGCCATCCAAGCAGGTTCTGGAAATGTGCTACACAACAAAGTGAACATACTTAACATTTAAGAATCTAACCGTGATGAGCTTTTTGTGCTGGAAAAACACACTCTCTTTTTTCAGCACTTTCAGATGTTCCTTCTGGTACAAATCTATTATGTTGGTATATGAAAAAACAAGGCACATTTTTTGTTTGGGGGTGAAATACCTGGGCAGCTGTGTTTGCAGTCACTGAAGACGGTGAGTCGCTAGCTTTTGGCTCACTAGGGGAAGCGGCTGACCCCTGGGACTCCTGGCTGGCGGGCTGGTCCGGAGACAAAGCATCGCTGCTGTCTTCATCGAATGAGAAATCGCCCTGAGTGTGGGGGTAGTCCTCCTTCCCAACGCCTAAAGAAAGAAGTGACTCTTAACTCATGTTGGCCCTGAATACCAAACCTGATATGAAAAAGGAGAAACTTTGTTTCCTCTAAGAATTTAAGAAGCTGTCTAAAAACAACAACAACAAAAGAATATAATGCTTCTCCAAGTAGAAGAACACGCCGCTACCTGCCTACCTACGATGCAATTTGTTTGGGTGGGGAGAGAAACAAACCTGAATTAGACCAAGCCTTTGGATCCAACCACTGGTTATAGGAAGGGATATTTCAGGAAACACAGACGGAATCAGTCACCCAGAATGTGGGGCATTCTAGAGGACAGAACACGTCTGTTTCAACCAATAAGGAGCAAGGGTAGAGGTAGAGGTCGAGAGGGAGGGAGGATACTCAACAGATTAGGATTCAGGAGATACAGCTCCCAGAGGCAAGTGGGGGACCTTGCTTCGGTTCTGTCCTGTTACCCAAGTGTTAAAAAAAAAATGGGGCAATGACCAGGCACTTGCTAATGAGTTCCTACCTCAGGAGCAGCCCAGCTAGACTGATATCTTACCTTTTGCGGCTTATCTCTTTGAGATTAAGTGGAATCAGTGACCTCGTGGCGCAATGGTAGCACGTCTGATCAGAGATTAAGTGGAATCATAGATGACTGTACTACTTACAATTCTTGACTACAAATTTCCTACATTCATATTAAAGGAAACCATGAAGTTTTTAAGATAGGATAATAACTTTTCAAAATTGCTTGCTGTGTAAGTTTCCTGTCAAAGCTTATGCCAGAATGAATAAGAGAAGCATCAGTCACCAAGTATAGAAATGAATAAAATGGACAGTTACTACCAATTTTAATGAGTGCATTTATGTTTATCTGCTTTTGTCCTTTCTGAACATTAACAAGCTACTTTTCTTTATCTTTCCTAGAAGACAGAAATAAAATAAAACCTCTGCAAAAATATGAAGTAACAGAAACTAAACAGTGCCCTCAGGAAATGTGATAATGACATCAGAATATAAGACTTAAACCTCAGACAACACAAGGCAGCCGTTAACTGGCAGCAGATGCCAGGCTTATGACACTTAAACCACATACAGTAACAAGAATTACAGTAAGGATTAATCAGTTTCTAATTAGCCCAGAAAATGACTCCTGATTAGTACTGGCCTTTGAACTAGATTTGTGATCTAAAACTTCCAAGTTCACTTTCTCCCAGAAAACAGTAAATTTTTAGAGGCTTGCCTATAATTGCTTCCTTGACACTGGAGTCTACCGGAAGGATGTTTTTCTCCACCAGCTCCATGGGACCAGGTCTTTGAGCAATCTTTTCATTCAGATCATCAGCTAGCCGAGCTCTTTTCAACTTCATCTGAGTAGCCTGAAGGGAAGGCTCTGCAAATGTTTCTAAAAGAGGAAACATAGTTGTAGTCATTACTTGAATTAACAACTTCTATTCCATAGTGCCACTTCAGGTTAAGTGACTGAATTTTAACGGTCTGACTTATTTGTGCACTCAACGTATTTCTAGGATATGTGCTGCTGAAGCGAGCATCTCAGCATACTTCTAGAAAGAGAAAATGACTGTTGAAGAAAGCCCCAACCCACACTTTGTATTTCTTAGTTTTGGACAGCTTTGGCTTGCCTATGCAACGTGGACATCAACACTTATTAATGTGACTGCAAGCCAAACGCTGGCACTTAGGTAAGAGGGTGAATGAACAAGACAGACACGGCCCATGGCTCATGAGGTTTACAGCTCCAGATCTGGCTGCACTGCAAAGGCAATGGGAAGAGCTACAGTTCATGTGGGTGGATTCATTCCAGAGCGTCAGTCACCATGATTAAGAAGTGGGGCTTATTTCTCACTGTAACCTTGAACCTGCTGGAATATACACACAGTAATCAATGGTTGAACAGAGGCATTAACTCATGCACTCACAAACGAAACTACTTTATGCAACAGATATGAAACTACTATAAATAACCTTACTTGTTCATTCGCTTTATTCTGTTAATTACTCTATTTCTGGTAACTCAACACTTTTCTTCCATCATTCCAAATAGCATTTATAATTGATTAAAAATAATGATACGGTGTGGCCCTCAAATTCTGAGTTGAAAATTGGTTGCCTAAGGTCCTACAGCATAAGTCTCAGGGCCCGGTGCTGTTCTTCATCCTGCGGGCAGGAGGACACAGCTGCTAAGCTCCTCCCCAGCACACCGGAGCAACTTCCCTGCTACTAGCAGAGGCGTACACTTGCCGAAAGTCCAGCTTGACTATCTGCAACTGTTTTGACTGCTATTGTCAATGTATACTTTAATTATGCTCTGAGAAAGTGGTATGTTTCAAAAAGTTACTTCTTGGAAACCTAAGTCAAATTACGCTTTGGAAAGACTCGACAAAGGTGAGAAAAGAAATCACTGGTAAATTAATTTGGACAATTAACAACTGTAAAAGATGTGGCAGAAAATTACAGAGATTTAGGGTTTTTAACCTCATATTACTTTTAAAGTATCTTTAAATTTTTCATTGCACCCTAAACAGAAATTGTAGATGTAGGAGTACAATGGCTCTGTACTCTTATGATGTGAACACCATTCTTCAAAGCTTTCCCCAAAGAGAAGGCCTTAGCCCTAGGCTGAAATATCGGGAAATAATACACACTTCTGTAAGATATCATAGTGTGCCGCGGCTCACTAGACTAATCCTCTGCCTGCGGCGCCAGCACTCTGGGTTCTAGTCTCGGTTGGGACGCCGGTTCTGTTCCGGTTGCTCCTCTTCCAGTCCAGCTCTCTGCTGTGGCCTGGGAAGGCAGTGGAGGATGGCCCAAGTGCTTGGGCCCTGCACCTGCATGGGAGACCAGGAGAAGGCGCCTGGCTCCTGGCTTCAGATCAGCGCAGCATGCTGGCCGTAGCAGCCATTTGAGGGGTGAACCAACGGAAGGAAGACCTTTCTGTCTGTCTGTCTCTCTCACTGTCTAACTCTGCCTGTCCAAAAAAAAAAAAAAAGTGTGACCATCTTGTCTTCATAATTTTCCTATATAACCAACTGTGGTCTCAATCTTGAGATAAAACACTTCGAATCACACAGGAAGATGGCAGAGAATTACACCTAGCCATTAGCCTTATGTTGATCTTTCAACCCTTTCGTGAAGATCCAGGTGGGCTGGCCTTCTGCTTTCCTCTCCTCTCCCTCCCTCGAACATCAGCCCAGGGACAGTAGCCTAAGTCTGAGAAGAAAGCACTCCCGGAGTGCGTAAGAAGAGCCTGATGCTTTGCTACGTTTTCATTTCTCGTTCTATCATTCTCTTCTCCACAAGGTGAAGCTAGATTTAGGCTGCTGAAATTCAGAAAATAATCTAGACGCTTGCCTGCCAAATGTTTAATCCAATCAAAATTGGGTTAATGTTAGAGAACAGCAGGGGGCAGTTTTTAATATTTTAAAATTAAAGGCGACACATTCTTTCTTATTTTAAAAACCCCAATGCAGAACAGATGTCCTAAAAACATCACTTATAGTTCATTCATATACAGCATTTGTTTCTAAATGTTGGGAAGTCTTTTTTTTTTTAAGCAAATATGATTTTTTTTGAACAAATGTGCTTGCCATGACTGTCACAGTTAGATGGGAAGTTGAATCCGACAGCAATGTTGCTACAAAAATGTCCCTATTTTGAGGCACAGAAGGAGCCATTTATCCGGTCCGTACCAATGAGCTTGCTTCTCTGAAGAGTCACTTAGCCCCGACAGCTTGGGAGCTGCTCTACCCTCCCGCCGGAGTTCTGGAAAAGCTTTTTCAGTCCAGTGGACTTCTGAAAACACAACCCAAAGCAGAGAAAGGCACGTACCTCTCCCCTCCCTGGAATGAGGGGGACAGACACATGATCACAGATTTTTTAGAGGAAACCCCCCCCTGGAGACCTAGAGTACAAACTCAAACCCGAGACTTCTTAGTGCCTATCAGCTGTGCCTTTTCTCTCACAGCAGCCTCTTGATTCCCCACAGGGAGCTTTTCCCGATCTGAAATTCACTTGTGCGAGTGCATCACCTGCCTCTGCCACTGGAATGTAAGCTCCCTGAAGGCAAGTTTCCATCTGTGGGCCAGGCCACAAATCCCTCTGACAACGGTGACAGCATGACCTCCTGAAGATTTCATTTTGAACATTTCTAACCTTTAGGATATTATTCCTTATATTCAGCAAAAGTCTAATCCTTTGTCATATCTACCAAGTTCTAACACTAACTCCAACCCTAATTCTACCAGTAGGTCCAGAGCAAACAAATCTTCTTTCTACTTGACAACTGTCTAAATGTCTGAGAAGTTTTCAGATTCCTTCTGAATTCTCTTCAAGCCTTAACATACGCAAGACTAACATTGGATCAAGCTCCTCGTCTTGCTCAATAAATTAGTTAGCATAGCCAAGCAATGAGAGAAAATGTAACTCAGCCGTCTATGGTGGAGGAACTAACTTTCAAGAATGCTCTGTTTTTAGACAGAAAAAAGCATCCTGGTCTGAGCCATGTGTTTAGCCAAGGATAGAATGGAACAGCATCTAAGGCCTCATAAGCAATGAGGCTAGATCACTGGGATAATTTGGTGACGGGGAGTGGGCGACTGGGAGAAGCTTGTGAGAGTGGTAGGAACAAACTAGACTGTTGTCCTAAGTCGCAACAGAGAAGATGTTGGATGTGGGTTCTGTACTAGATGGACAGGAACAAGATCCAAGTAGCTGGAAATCTAAAGTCAGACTTGTGGCTACTGTACCCTTTATGGTTTACTGAGCAGGGCATATGTCCCTCTTGGTAAAGAAATCCTCTGAATCAAAAACTTTTTTCCAGAATGGTATGGTAGAGGCACCTGTGGTACCGGCTGGTGGGGAAGAGTCAGTTCACCAGACTTTCCCCATGTATCTGACATAACATTTTAGCTGTGGGTCTTCATGCTGCTATCCACTTTGGAGAATGTCAGCCTGTGGGGTAAAAAGTTGTTAAAATAGAAATACATGGACATGGTGAGACTCTCACATCTTTTCTTGAGAAAATGTAGAAACATAAGCAGAGATGAAAACTTTACCTTCTAAAATGTGCATTCTGACAAGTTCAGAACGGTCTGGTCGACTCCGGATCTTGTGTTTCAGGAAGTTTTCAGTCTTTAAGGAAAAAAAAAAAAGAATTACTATAAATTATTTATTTTTGTTGTGGTTTTAAGCTTTTTAAAAGGTACTCCATTTAAATAAATTGTATATCTTTTTTGTCATGACTTTGGGAAGAAGATAGAAACTGGTATTTAGAGAAACTATTATCCAATATATGATTTGAACTGTAGCTTTCAAAATCTTAAAGTATGTGTTGGTAGAAAGTAGTAATGTTTTAAAATTTTTTTTGAAAGGCAGAGTTAGACAGTGAGAGACAGAAAGACAGAGAGAAAGGTCTTCCTTCCATTGGTTCACCCCCCAAATGGCTGCTACGGCCAGCGCGCTGTACCGATCTGAAGCCAGGAGCCAGGTGCTTCCTCCCGGTCTCCCTTGCGGGTGCAGGGTCCAAGCACTTGGGCCATCCTCCACTGCCTTCCTGGGCCACAGCAGAGAGCTGGACTGGAAGAGGAGCAACCGGAACAGAACCCAGTGCCCCAACCAGGACTAGAACCCGGGGTGCCAGCACCGCAGGCGGAGGATTAGCCTAGTGAGCTGTGGCACAAGGCTAATGTTTTAAATTTTAAAACTGTGCCAAGGTACAAGTTCACAATTTTGAAGAAGATTTAAAAAAATTTATTTGAGAGGCAGTGAGAGAGCGCGAGCTCACATCTGCTTGTTCACTCTCCAAACAGCTAGGGCGGGCAGAAGTTGGGAGGCAATAACTCAATCCAGGTCCCCCACATGGGTGGCAGGGACCCAACCACTTGAACTATCACCACTGCCTCCAGCTGCTGCATTAGCAGGAAGCTGGATTCATGAGTGGAGCTAGAACTCGGGTGCTCCATTGTGGGGTGTGGGCATCTTAACTGGAGCGTTAACCTCTAGGCCAAACACTTGCCCCGAAGACGACTTGTGAATAATACAGGACACAAATAACTTAAATATGTAACAACAATAAAATCTACACTTTAGCTGAGGTAAAAATACTGTTAGATAACAAATCGCCTAAAAATGCTACTATTTTGGGGTGGGCATTTCGCCAAGTAGGTTAAGCCACTGCTTGAGATGCCTGCATCCCATACCGGAGAGCCTGGTTCCAGGACCAGCTATATCCAGCTTCTGAACCAACTTCCTGCTAATGCACCTGGGCAGCAGTGGAAGACAGCTCAAGCACTTGTATTCCCACACCCACATGGGGGACCCGGATGTAGTTCCTAGCTTCTGGCTTCATCCTGGCCTAACTGTTTTGGGCATTTGGGGAGTGAATCGAGGGATGGAAGATCTTTTGTCCCCCTTCTGTCACTCTGCCTTTCAAACAAATAAATCTTTTTAAAAAATCCTTATGAATTATATTTTGTGATTCATATCTTGAATCATATTTTCTTAATCAAATTGCATTCAACTCTTAAAACAATACGGATTTGGGGCCAGCACTGTGGCGCAGCAGGTAAAGCCACTGCCTGCAGTGCTGGCATCCCATATGGGCACTGGTTTGAGTCCCAGCTGCTCCACTCCAATCCAGCTCTCTGCTATGGCCTGGGAAAGTAGTAGATGGCCCAAGTCCTTGGGCCCCTGCACCCATGTGGGAGGCCTGGAGGAAGCTCCTGAATCCTGGCTTCAGATTGGTGCAGCTCTGGCCATTGTGGCCATCTGGCAGAGTGAATCAGTGGATAGAAGACCTCCTGCTCTCTCTCTCTCCCTCCTTGCCCCCCACCCCGCCTCTCTGTAACTCTGCCTTTCAAATAAATAAATAAATCTTAAAAAAATATGGTTTTAAAATGCGTTTTACCTTATATAAGACTCCAAAAGAGTCTTAATGGATTTTTATTATATGCTTATCTTTATATTGAGTGATACAACTTTCCCCAAAAACAAATAAAATAAAAAGAATGAATATGCATAAAGCCAGTCTTAAAGAAAAGTAATGTAATGTGCAATGTTCTTTGATAGAGTTAAATTCTCCCTATTCTTATGACCTGAAAGCAAGAAAGTGAGGAAGTAATTTGTCCTTTATGTACAAAACTCAACACTGATTTTATAAGCGTAATACTTAAAAGTCAGCCAGCGCCATGGCTCAATAGACTAATCCTCCACCTTGCAGCGCCGGCACACCGGGTTCTAGTCCCGGTCAGGGCGCCAGATTCTGTCCCGGTTGCCCCTCTTCCAGGCCAGCTCTCTGCTGTGGCCCGGGAGTGCAGAGGAGGATGGCCCAAGTGCTTGGGCCCTGCACTCCATGGGAGACCAGGAGAAGCACCTGGCTCCTGGCTTCGGATCAGTGCGTTGCGCCGGCCACAGCGCGCTGGCCGCGGCGGCCATTGGAGGGTGAACCAATGGCAAAAGGAAGACCTTTCTCTCTGTCTCTCTCTCTCACTGTCCACTCTGCCTGTCAAAAAAACAAAAAAACAAAACAAAAAAAAACCACAAAACTTAAAAGTCATTATTGTTTACAAACCTCCAGTATCATACCACCCCAGAATATAAAATTTGTATGTCTTGTTTCCTGAAAACAGACTGTTTCTTCTGTTACTTGAAAGTAAGATGGCAGGGCTGGCGCTGTGGCTCAGCGGGTTAATGCCTGGCCTGAAGTGCCGGCATCCCATATGGGCGCCAGTTCTAGTCTGGCTGCTCCTCTTCTGATAAACCTCTCTGCTACGGCCTAGAAAAGCAGTGGAGGATGGCCCAAGTTCTTGGGCCCCTGCACACACGTGGGAGACCTGGAGGAAGCTCCTGGCTCCTGGCTTCGGATTGGCACAGTTCCGGCCGTTGCAGCTAATTGGGGGGTGAACCATCGGATGGAAGACACGTCTCTCTCTGCCTCTCCTCTCTCTGTGTAACTCTGATTTTCAAATAAATAAATAAATCTTAAAAAAAAAAGTAAGATGGCTACTTATCCACAGGTACTTTAGCATAAAGGAGAAAAGTAGAAAGTATTAAAGTGAACTTTCTTACTCTGGCTCGTTCCAAGCTTTTTATCTGTTCATGGAATGCCGCCGGGCTCTTCAAAGCTGTGAGGAGCAAACAAATCATTTCCACAGTGTAAACAGAGTTCCTACTCAGCCCAACATTTTGGTATTTCACTTTGATAGTCCTATTAGTTCACATCTACAAATCCATTATTTACCAGTTCCTTTAGGAGATCTGCCAAGCTTGAAACTTTAGATATCACAGAAATAAAATTATATATCTCACACATACCAGAAAAACCCAAGTGAACATTTAAAATAGAGTCCTATACATAATGATAATGCAAATAACAGGTTGGACTGGTTCTGATCACTACTATGGCAAATTTCCATGGCCCAGGGAACTATCTGATGACTCCTTATTAAGACTTTGCTCTTACTGCCATCTAAGCCACTGGCAAAAGCCCAAATGTCCTCAGAAGTGATCTAACCTTGAACCTTCAGGACTCATGGCCCTGACCTGAGGCCCCATTTACTCAGAGCCCACTATGGGCTCTGCATTCAATCATGGTTATCCTACCACTGCTTTCTACAACAACTAAGCAAAGTAGGTCTGAGTCTTACTATGGTGAAAGGATCAAAAAAGGTAAGTGGATTCTTTAGGTCATATTGATAGATGATGGTCAAAACGGAACTTAAGTCTAGGATTTTAAATTTGAAAAGTTTATGTTATTCCTACCATACCACAATGCAACTCATCTTAAAGACATACTGACTCTTTAACATACTGTCAAAATATTCAATATTCTAGAATCCCAGAATATTCTAGTAAACCAAGTACACCAAAGCATTACCTACCACATTAATGTTACCAAATATCTTTGCAAAATCTTTTCTGTGTATGTCCCCTGTTGTCTGATACCACCTGCACTTACAACCATGGGCTGTTAGATGAGTTGTTGGGATACAGGACTAGGATTCCTGCGGCTCTTAGAGCATTACTATCAGTTCTGGTACTGAAAGCGCACTACAGACTCCCATTAGCACAGCCCACAACAATCAGGTTGGGCTAGGGTCTAGACCCTAGAAGTAGACTAAGGCTGGTCTTGTAGGAGCAAATTCAACATCATAATCTGATACATAATCTGATATATACTTTGATTGGTTCAAAGGTCAAGCATGTGGAGGTAGCTAAATCTAGCAGATTATCAAAGAAGTTTTTTACTATTGTAATGCTAGATTTAAAATATTTAGATACTCAAGAGTAGTCCAGAAAAAAGTTTCACTGGGAAAAATACTAAATACCTACCATAGAGGAAAAATAATTCTTAATCATAAACCAAGACATGGTTTACAGGGTAGCAATGATTTAGCAAAGCCTGGGAAGTGTAAATTCATTCTGTAATTTCTTTCTAGTGTTTTAAGTCCAATAAGTCACCTCTTAAAAAATTAATTTTTGGACAACATCCAGAAAAATAATCCCAATGGCCTATATAAAACAACTATGTTTCCCTCCTCAAATATAAAATCACCCCTGAAGTTGGCGATTAAAGTTCAAGAAGATAACTTGGACAAATACTCCAAAATTAACCAACTTTCAAAAATATTCCCTAAATAAATTCTAGGGATATTTAGGAATGCCTGTACTTGGGCCAGAAAGATTTTATTAAATATAAATAGAGTATTTATCAGTCCTGTAAATAACTGAGATGTATATAATTATATAGATCAGAGTATAGCACCAAAAAATTTGACTTAAATAGACTTAAAATAAGGTTGTGAATCAATTTTATCCTGTTACTTTTACAAGTGTAATCTCAGATCCATTAATAGTGATAACTTCAATTATTTCAAAATGAAAGCCAATGTTAAATTTTGAAGAACAGATATTAGCTGAATCACAATGTTATAATAATATTCTTTGTATAATATAAAATTCAAGTCCATCTTTTAACCTGTATTTGGCTTTTAAAATGTGTTCTAAATGATTTTCTTAGGCTGACCAGACTGATGTCTAGTTTTTCTTTATAAATTCATTTGGGACGAACTGAAAGTGCAGTGGTTTACACATTCTTCTTGGGCACCCCCACCCCCCGCGTCACACTGGGGATGACAGTGACACTGCAGTCTTACGTGGCATGATGCCCTGGTCCACTAGCTGCTCTCTCGTCCTCCTCTGTTGTAGCCTCAGCTGGAGCACTGTGAACAGAAAGAAGCACAATGGAGTTTGCAGGTCACTGAGAAACCAACTTAGGCAATTCTGGAAGGCTTTGTAAAGTGAAGCTTTCAATAAATTTCTATTTCAGAACTGCATGAGAATGATAGCATCTGGCACCCTCCAATTTGTGCAAGGAATACTATTTCATGATTGTGCCTGTTTGGTGAATTCTGAAGTTTATTCAGATTTTTTTCTGTCTAGTTAACAATCTCAATTTGATGGCTAAAGCTCAATAGTTCTTGTCCATATACACTCACACGGTACATAACAAATACATAAAAATAACTGGCTTATACACTGGGACATGTTAATAAAGAAATCTCACTCATATAAACACAAGTATGGAATTCCTTGACACTTTTTCTTTTTTAAAACTCAGTAGTAGAATTTTATTTTAAGGAAAGACTGTTATTTGGAAGGGCCTTCTCCACTGGGAACAAATTTTAAATAGCTTTAATGAAATCTAACTGCAAAATAAAAATGAGACCTAAGGAGTGGTTTCTAACTTAGGACTCTGAAGTTTAACCACCTTTGCACCATCATAATAGCACACCCCATTCCACAGGTTCTAAGAAAGCCAGAGATCAATGGAGAGCTTCTTTTAATAAAGACAGTACACTATTAGAACTGGTCAAAACCAGGCTCTATGTCACAGAATCTGGACGTCTAGTTTGCCAAATTTAACCAAATTATTTTTTCCTTAGATTTCTGAAGCAGATTCCTTCTATAGCATCTACGAGTACACACTTGTATCTGGAAAATGAACCTATTTCAGAAATGAGGAACACATGAAGTGATTTTGAAAACTACTTTTCTTGGCTTGCCTCAGATTAAATTTAAGTTTCCATTTTGATTTTTGTTTCAAACTACAGATGGAAACTAAGGTTCAAATGACTATGGTCAAGGCTTGTCAATAGGCTAAAAAAAAATGACCTACGTAAATTTCTCAAATGATGGGGAGAGAAGACTTTTTCTAGTGTGGAACAAGAGGCTGGACCAAATGCAGGGCTTGTGGCGTGTCTCACCTGCAGCAAAACCCTGAGGCTTGAGGAGCAGGGCCTGTGGCCCCTCTACCCCCTTGCTTTCCATGGCCTTGTGCTAACTGCAGAGCAAGGTACAGTGTTAGACACACACACACACACACATTCACACTCACACATACACACTCGAGTTTAAATTACAAAATGGCTTTTAAAACTATGTTTTATCATTGGCAGATATGAATGTTATCCTTTATGGGAATCTAAAATATGGCTTTTGGTTTTTATTTGTTTGGGGTCACGGGATCACAAATCTTCACTGATGATTTGTTTAGAACTGAAGCAAATGAAATAGATTGTTACAAAAAGCAAAAGAAAAATTGAATAAGTTAAAAACTATTGCATGTTTCTGACATTCGGGTGTTCTGTGGTCCTCTGCATCAATTGGGCTCTGACACAAAGATCTCTTCTCTGATAACTTCTAGTTTACTGAGGAGAGCAGGTTCTCATGTACTTTACTGAGAACATTAATAGCCAAGGAGCTGACCTATGGACCCTACAGCACCCAAATGCCTGCACGCACTAACATTCCTCTGTGAACGCTAAAGTTAATGCCCGTCTGCATTTAAGATGGTCATATTCAAGAGTCAGAATCTCAAGAAAAGGAGGTCTAAGAGGAGAAACGGTTTAGAACAATTCTCCCACTCCAAGGCTGACACTCCTGGAACATCATGGTCCAATCCATGTCTGCTGGCTTTCTCCCAGGGGAATCCTCAAAAAAAAGGAGCAAAAAAGAAAAGGTAAAGAAAATAGCAACAACCCATTTTTGGTTTACAACAGACAAAAACAAACCAAAAAATATTAACTATACATACTGGTGAGACAAATGTACCAAACATATTTTTGGGAGTGAATGACATCTTTGAGTGAGGTATGCATTTGCAACAACCTGATTTGCAAAGGAAACACTGATGACAGAAGCTCATTAGTCTTGAAAGCATCTGATTGCACACTGGCCATCACAGGCCCCTCATGCACGAGGACTGCAGCCTTGCCAGGTCAGTCACCTGTGACCAGAAGTCACACTTCCATGCTGACCTGGGAAGGCACCTGCTATCCCGAGGGAATACACACAAAGGATGTATGTCACTCTGACCTGTTTCTAGTCCCAGTGCGACTGGGTGCTAAACAACTCAGTTCTCCCCTGACACTGTGAACCTGGCATCAGATCCCACAGGTGAAGGCTCTGTGACACGAGGCTGCCCTCACTTCAGACGCCAGTCACTAACTAGTCTAGGCCACCCCATACTGGAGAGCTGGCGGATTCCCACAAACCCCTCCTCAGGTTCAACAATTTGCTACAGTGCTTCTTCACAGGACTCAGGAAGGCACTTTACTTACGATTAATGGTCTATTATGAAGAATAATAGCCAAATGGAAGGGATATAGAGGGTAATATATGGGGGAAGGGGTGTGGAGCTTCCGTGTCACCCTCTTTCTGACCATGCCTTGCTCTCTTTGGTGACCAGTCCCCAGCTTTCTGTCATCTCATTAGCAGACAAAAAGCACTATTATCATTCTGGAGATTGCAAGGATCTAGATGGAAGCTCTTGCTTCAGGAACTAAAGACTAATACCAAATAACAAACTATGCTCCTGTCACCCCAACTGCTTGGGAATTTATAAGGGCTTTAGGAACTCTGCTAGGAGCAAAGGCACAATACATATTTCTTCTCATACAGCAGTCACAGACACCAATCACTAACTGTTAAAACAAACAAACATTAAACACAAACTATTTGTTTTTCATCTACTTTTCTGTATGACCAACCAGTGAACAATTTAACTCTACTTGAAAGCGGGAGAATAATCTTCCCAATTAATGCTCGCATGACTGCCTATGTAACTGACCCAAGAAGCAAGAATGTCACACGGTAAGCGTTACTCACAGCGCCAGTGGCCATCAGTCTCCCCCAGGAGCATTCACTTACTAACAGCATGTTTAGCAGGTGTCTGCAGGTGACCGTACGCGAGGGGTAGCATGGGATACAGACTCATGGGAAAGAGCAGCAGCAGCAGCAGGGAATGAGGGTTTGTTTCTAAGCAAAGATATCAGGAAGAATACAAATGGAAGGAGAGGCAGACTTGGCAGTAACTAGTTGTGTTACATCTGTTGATTATCCAGCTTTTTAAAAGTTTTCATATACACCAAAAGGTAGACAGGACGACACAGTATACTTCTATGAGGCACACAGCCACTTTAGGTCAGTATTAAACCATAATTAGGGTATTTGTTCATATCAAATACAACCAGTTACAACTTGACAAAGGCTATTCTGAAATCAACTACTAGGTATAATAAGTATCAAAAAGGGAAACAGGCTCATAGTCTCAGAAAAAAAAATCAAACTTCCTTAGTACTTCCCACACATTAGGTTAGTGAGAACATTAATGTTTGAGAAATGACAACCGATGCCTGCACCTTGGAGACAGCATCCAGGGAAGAATCTGCCCACACATATCTAGGACTAGGAGAGGGCACGAGACCCTGAAAGCAGAGCATCCAACTCCCTGATGAGACTTTCATGGAAGAGGGATCAAGATGTCCTGCCTGCCTGCTCACTGTGCAGCCTCCACGCTCACCCTAGGGGGTTCACGTCTGGATGGAGGGAGAAAAGGCCCAGGTCACTGAACACTTCTTGGCCTGTTGCAAAGCTGTGGCTCTCGGAGTAAGCTGGTGTGCGGGGCGATCTCTGAACCCTGACACGCTCTGCAGCTGTTGATAAGATTTCATTCCACAGCTGCACACCGAAGCCGAGACACCGGCCCAGCACAGCTTTCCTGTGCCTATGAAAGCAGCCTCTCTGACAACGGCCTCACGTCTGAACAATGAACTGAAGAGCACTGTCCTGGTGCCTGGTTGAGGGGATGAACTGTGCTGTTGGGCTAACATCGCAGCCCCCATTCCATTTGTCAGTCAACAAACATTCAGCATCTGGTAAGAAACGGCATGCAGGAACACATGTGAAGCTACTGACTTGTCAGTCGGAAAGAACAGTCACTATCTACATCCTTTCAGGAAAAAGACGGCGTAAATATCGAGTGAAACACAATTCATGTTATAACTGTATTTGCACATTTTTGAAAGAATGACCTTTGAAATGTCTACAAACTAAAACAATCCAACAAATAGTCCTAAGACGTTCTTAAGTTTCCAGTAGGGCTTAAACATGTTGACTTTCTGATAAAGCAAATAAACCGAGGGAAGATAGAAGGTAATTCTCTTACAGGTAGCACTGTTTTCCAGGTCGAGAATTCAGCAACAACTGTGTGCATCCAAATGATGAAACTTCCCAGAAGCACAGAGGTCCTCATCAATGGAGGGAGACCAGTTATAAATCCATTTGCTTACGGTTTGCATCACCTCTTTCCCAAATAGCTGAGTCAAAGGTATTTCTTTAATCTTAAAAAATCTTTTCACACATTGTTCACACATATGTTCATTACACAGGATAAAGGAATATAATAAACAGGACAAAGAAACCAAAGGAAATCACCAACATTATCACCTAGATGACACAACTACTGTTTTTACATTGATAGCTTTTGTTTTCATCTAACTACACTGTTTCATTTTCTTCTTCTGTATACTATGATCATACTGCGCATATAATGACAAGCATTCTTTTATTATTTTAATGGCTAAAGTAATCTGTTAAATAGCCCCTATTTATCATTAGATTTTTTTCCCCGATTTTTGTAACCAAAACACTGCTGTGATGGAATTTTGTATGTAACAGAATCTAAATTCCCAGAAGGAAGACTACGTCTATATTAGGCAGGGGCAAAAAAGCAATGAGGCCAGTTTTTTCTTGTACAAATCATCATCTTTTCAGATTATAGATATCTGAGAACATGGGTATAGACGGTTTTACATCAAATTCATTTAGAAAAAAATTATTGAATTTTTCCAAGATGATGTATTATTAGCTCATGGGTTTTACTTATGGCTCCCTATTACATTTAAACAAAGAGAAAAATGTGTATAATTTTGAAAATTTTACTTACTGCTGCTCCCTTGTCACAGAGATAAAAACAATGTTATGTATGTCAATGGAAATGTTTTGAATTTACTCCATTTTTATGCAAGAAAAGTAAAAAACTGACTTTAATCAGCATTCCAAAAGCTTCTCTACTGATAAATTGGAAATGTAGTTTGTAGTACTACAAATAGTTTACGTGTCAAAAAAGTATCTTCTTTTAGTTCCTTTCCCTGGCTTCTAACATGGTTTAATGTGCTTCCAGATCAAAGTCTGATGATCTGTTTAAAAACCTTAAAATACAAAAACTTCTTTCACATAATACTTATACTCCAATTCAAATTTTTCACCTACTTTGTGAACTAAAGATGATGTATCTATTTTCTTTTGTTTCTGTAAGAAGAATGTCTGAAATGTTTTCTTAATATGATGTAATTTAAAGTGCTTCTGATTCTAAAGAAAACAGCCCCATAATTGTGCAGCATTTAAATAAAAGACAGCAGTTTAGCATAAGTTGAATGAGTCAAAATAAAGCGCAGCTCTGGCGCTGGGAGTTTGCACGGGGACGTCTGAGGACTGTATGCTAGAGGCTGGCAGAAATGATACTTTCTGGGAAACAGAATGGCAGACAGCCATGGTCTTCACATTCTTTATAAATAGCTAGATTTCAGACACAGGGTGCCAAGGAGAGTGGACTGAGGAGAGAGGAGGTTAGCAGCAGTTTACTGAGAGAGGAAACAATGTATAGTGCTTAATTACAGGATGATGAATAGAATAAAGTGCACATCATGAGAGGTGGAAAGGAAAACAAAAAAACAAAAACCTGAGCAAACAGTCAAGTAAACTAGAGGCAAAAAACGAAGATGGAAAATCTAGAATACTCTAGAATTTACATTTGTCGACTAGACAAAAACAGAGACCCTGGTTTCAGTTGTTTATTTTTCAAACAGATGTACAAGTAGTTAGAAATGAAGTGGTTGGAATCTGGCAAAGGTTTACTGTATATTGTTTAAATAGCACTAAATGAGTGGCTTGGTCCCATAAGAACAAGACAGTTTAGAAAAGCCAACATCCTCATCTTATCTTTGGAGCTTGGATACAGGAGAGGGATTAATCGGCCTCTATCCAACCCTTGTTTCATCAAGCAGCACCTTAGTGGCCAGATTTAGAACTGCATGTGTTCCATTACTTTTCCTTAAAAATGAATGTTTAAAATGGTGGTGGCTCCTATTACTGCTATGACTACTCTTAATGTACACATTCAGGAAAGATAACTACTTTCCTTTCCCCAGATGTTAGGATCCTGAGGACAAAGACTCACAGGTTTATTGTTCCTTGCTGTGAATAGTTTATTTTGCAGGAAAAGGGGTATAAGTCACACCCTGTGGGTTTCTTTCTGATCATGGGACTCAGAAATAGATCACTACCTGTATTACTAACAAAATGATCTAAGAAACCATGTTTTATACATTTTTCTATTTATTTAAGTGTAATGCATGTGCACATTAAAAAAGTATTGAAAAGAAAGGTGAAAGTCAACCCATCCCACCCCAGACCTGATTTTTGTGGCCCCAGGAAATGTTTTGAGTATCCTGTCACAATGTCATACATAAAACATTCAGTGAGAAAACATGGAGTGGGGTGTTATTCATGTTGTTTATTTGCTTTAAAAATTGCATGCACTGGCTGTATCTTACATACAGACATATCAGTCATACACATTTATGTTACCAGATTTTTTTGCTATTATAAATAATGTTACAGTGAATATCTTCATTAATTTCTGGGAGTTATCCTTTGATGATATATTTATAGGTTAATTTTCTAATAATGGAACGCTCATTAAAAATTTAGATGGGGTCACTTTGCCATCCCCATTGTCGCGCCAACCTTAGTTTCACTGAAAATGCAAGAGAGTATCTTTTGTTCTTATGCTTTCCCACAATATACATAATTATGTTTTAAGAAGCACTGACTGGGGCTGGCACTGTGGCGTAGGGGGTTAAGACACCACTTGCAGTGCTGGAATCCCATACAAGCGCCTGTTCAAGCCCCAGCTGCTTCACTTCCCATCTAGCTCTCTGCTATGGCCTGGGAAAGCAGTAGAAGATGGCCCTCGTCCTTGGGTCCCTGCACTGGGTGGGAGATCGGGAAGAAGTTCCTGGCTCCAGACTATCTTGGGCTGTTGTGGTCATTTGGGGAGTGAACCAGCTGATGGAAGACCTCTCTTTCTGCCTCTGCCTCTCTGTAATTCTGCCTTTCAAATAAATAAATAAATCTTTTTTTTAAAGGAATAAATTACTGGGGCTAGTGTTGGTGGTGTAGTGGGTTAAGCTGGTGCCTGCAATACCTGCATCCCACATGGGCACTGGTTCAAGTCCCAGCTGCTCCACTTGCTGCTAATGTGCCTGGGAAGGCAGCAGATAGGGGCCCAAAACACTTGGGCCATGTAGGCCACTGCACCAATGTGGGAGACCCAAATGGGGTTCCAGGCTCCTGGGCCATCTGGGGAGTGAACCAGCAGATGGAAGATTTCTCTGTAATTCTGCCTTCCAAACCAACAAACCAAAAAAGTATAAAAAATGTTTTCTCTTAAGAAAATTAAATTACCAAAAGTATTTTGTACTTTTACATGACAAGTAATTATCACAGGGCAAAATCATCACTGTTTGACCTCACTGTGTGAATTTGGGATTTGGGGTTTTGAACTAGTGTTAATGTTGGGAACAGAAGACAAACTGTAATTATGCTGTTTTGAAGAATGACAAGAGGAAGGTAAAGAAGTAAAGAAATGAACAAGGCAGTAGACACTCAGTGGTAGATACTAATTTCGTCTCACCTCCACTTAAAATTAATGTGAAATTCATGCAGCATTAAAGAGACAAAAATCATTTAAATATTCTCACAGGTGATAAAAAGTAGTAATCAAAGATCAGAGTTCCAGTTATGTTATCTGGGAACTAAAATAAGGTCATTGTGTAAATAATTAAAAAAAAAAAACCAGAATGCAAAGAGTCTAAAAATAAAATGGTAGTTCATCCTGTAAGAGCTGTGCTATCTTCACCGATTAAGCAAATTTCCATCACCGCTTCCTGTCTGAAACAAATGCAAGTTACACCAGCAAGCACATCAACCCCCGTCTCAGATACTGCAAACAGCAAGCAGCATTTACATCAAGAATTCTTATATTTGGACTATTTCGTGGCTAATATCAAGTTAATTTAAAAAAACTGTGCAGAATTAGTGCATGTAAAAAGTTAGGCCTTAGACTAAGTAGGAAATATTGCGTTTCCCACTGCATCCTTATTAAGCACACCAGGTTGGGGGGGGGGTAGGGGAAGAGGCAGGTAGTACAGACTGCGCAGAATTCTAAACCAGTGTCCTTTGCTTTTAAGGAGGTCCTGAAATCTAGAATGCAGCATGTACCATCTACTGAAAGATGAAGGGAAGAGTCAGTAAAACCAAAATGCCAGCGGGACTGTCATTATCCCAGGCAACCACTCTAGACTTCCTGCATTAATCTGCAGCATCAGGTCAGGAAGACAATGCTTTCAGTACTCAGCCTTGGAAATTTACAGGAGCTCTGATAAGTCTCTAGCTGGCTGCTGCTTCTGTTGCTATGGAAACAGACTGCTAAAAATGGAGCATGTTTCTTTAAATTGATCATACCTTCCTTCACACAAATTCCCTTCTACTCTTTGTCAAAAGTTGGAATGAATTTAAAGTGTGCTTCTTGTGCTATGACAACGTGAAGTCAAACCAGGGGTTTGGTACAGATGGCAGAGACAAGATCAGTCTGTGGCGGACAGACAGAAAGACAATACGCACATATGCATTTAAGAAAGTTTCATTTGGATAAAAAGTGGAAATAAAGTACACAACGGGATAAGTAAAAATAACAAACAGCAAAATCATCTACATAATTAATTGCCTGATTACCAGGAATGCAAATGGATTACAATAATATTCAATTACTTCAGACAATTTTTGACCTGTAGGACCATGCTGGGTCTCCAAAAAAAGGTAATGTTTATATTTTCTTTGGGGCCAAGCAAAATTTCTATAGTCCTCTACTGTACTCTGTTTTCTAATCCTTCTGTAATGGGGAAACATAAATTGCATGCAAAGTTTTTACAATTCTTAATGTAAATTCCTAAGGTGGGCTCTCTGAATAACAATTACCAATGAATTAGGAAACAGCAGATTATTGTTTACCTCCATTTTTCCCCAGAACACTAAGCACATTTCCTCCATTATGGCCACTTGATCCAGGCTCAGGAACTTGGGTTTTCTTCCCATTTTTTGGACTCAGAAATGAGGCATACACACACATTTAGACATTGACCTGCACACACACACACACACACACACACTCTCTCTCTCTCTCTCTCTCTCTCATGTAATTTGCCTACCAAAACTGCGAGAACTGTCACAAGTAATATCATAGCAACTGTGTATGGTGATGCAGGTGAAGCTGTACCAAGTAGCCACACGCAACATGGAGGGCACCTGGTTACCCCGTGCTGCACACAACTGCAAACCATCATGTTACAATGCCAGGTTTCATAAACTTTCAGTGTTGAGTCTCAGGTGGACACTGTATTGGCTCTACTATTTGAATACACGAGAAGCATACAAACAAGCACACCGGAACTCACAGCTTCAGTGACTCTCCAGATGAGAACTCTATTTGTATTTACCAGTAATCAGGCACCAGATGCTCAATCCCAGCCTCTGTCTGTTCACCTGCTTCAGCTGGCCATTGTACCAAACAATCCCAACACTGTTTCTGGTTATGCTATTTTATACAAAATCCTGTATATCCTGATTCCAACACAGCAAAAGTTACACGCATCAGTAAGAAGTGTTGAAGCCCTAACCCCCAGTGCGACTGTGGGAGACAGGGTCCTGGGAGGCAGCTGAAATGAGGTCATAGGGTGGGACTCTATGGCAGGGTCAGCGTACTTCTCCGAAGAGACCTTGTGCCACGCAGACACACAGTGAGAAGGTGAGAGCCAGGAAGAGAGCCTGCACCAGGAACTGAACCTAGCAGGCTTTCCAGCCCCCACAGCTATGAGCAGGGTTGTTTCTGCGGCCTCAACCAAGCAGCAAACAGCATTTTAAAATCAGCCTGAGCCAACTATGAAAGAGGGGAGACACCAGGAGATTATAAGGTTATAATCTTTGCCATTCAGAAGCTTGTTTAAAACCCCTGACAGAGCCACCTTCAGGAAGGGGAAACAGCGTTTCAAGTTCACCTATACTCTTCCCGCAAGCCTTTGATCCCCAGAAAGAGGTCCTGCTGGCTCTCCCAGGACCGCGGCGAGAGGGCTCAGGCAGTGGTGGTCAGTGCCTGCCCCAGCCTGCATCTGGCCGCTCAACTGTGGTTTGCACGGTAGGTGGTTCTCACATACTGTCCCTCAGGTGATGGACTCAGCCCGCCACAGCAGCCCATGGGAAATTTCCTGATTACTTCCCTCCCAGCCAGGGACTGCTGCCCTTGGCTGACAGAACAGGACAGAGTTCTCAGAAGCACACACCCTGGGCTGCAGGCTCTCAGCACCACTCAGCCCCTCCCCTCAGCCCTCCAACCCACAGCGGAAGGATAAAACCCTGTGAGAGGCATGGATGGGACCACAGGGCTCTGAGGGAGGCAGAGGGGGGATACTGGAGTGATTTTGTCAGAGCTCAGGTGGCTGGGTGGGGTAGCAGGAGATGGTGATGGAGAAAATGGTGATGGTAGGAGACAGTGTGGAGACCCGGCAGAACCTTCTGCTGCATGGATTTGGGATCTGATCCCAAGTACACTGGAAATCTGCGATCACTTGAGCTCAGTGGAGGCACGGAGGGACCAGGAGGGGAGGGAAAGGGAGCCTCTCCAGACAGAGCAGTCTCTGCATTAGCAGATTCCTACAGGCACTACTTGAGTAACCGGGCCTGCACCAGGGGCTGCTGTGCGGCCGCAGAGCTGTCAATGGGTGAAGTATTTCTGAGACAGAACTGATGTACTTGGTGACAGGGCACAGGGAGGAGGTCAAGGAAGGTGTCAGGCACAGCTCCCGCCCATGTTGTGTGTGGGGGCTGTGGGGAGGGCAGAGGCGCCATTTACCATGATAGGAGACCCTGGGAGAATGTGCAGATGGCAGGAGGTGGGCCAGGGGCCCTCAGTCTGCAGTGCTTGCTCATGTGGGCCAAAGCACATAAGGCCTTCTGCCCTTGGCTCTCATGTGTGTGCTTGATTTCTGTGTTATCATCGAGCGTCTCACTTCCTTGGCCGGCCGGGTAAGACTGTAGGTCTACACAGTCTGGCACTCTGCTGTGTAGAAGCACTCACATTTCTGCTATATAAAATTATTTCCACTAAAAATTAAATTACATAATTTCATTTCCAAAGTAGCATGTATCCATTTAAAAAGTATTTCCTCGCTGGGAAGAAGAATCTTATTTTTCTCATTCATACCAGTACAACATTTAAAGTTATTTTAAGTGCCATATCTTGTATCTTTTCAAATTAACTTTTTAGAAACATAAATTTCATGGTAACTTGCTTGTACAATATTTCTAATTAGGAGAAGGTTGTCAGAAAACAAACAAAAATTCCCAGAAATGCAAAAACAGATGTGAAATTCATGGCCTCTGCATCACTGTTTGGTTTTAATCGCCTATTTATTTGTCAGTTTCTCCCACTATTGCTCAACATATTCTATTGCATCAGCAGGAGGCCACAGGGCATTAGGACATGCATGGCTAAGGCACCAATTTATAAATGAATGATAAACTATATCTTACGACAACAGTGCCTTTCAGAATGCAGGAGGAGGGGCTAGCGCTGTGTTGCAGTGGGTAAAGCCACCGCCTGCAGTGCTGGCATCCCATATGGGCGCTGGTTTGAGTCCCTGCTACTCTACTTCTGATCCAGCTCTCTGTTATGGCCTGAAACCACGTGGGAGACCCCAAAGAAACTCCTGGTTCCTGGCTCCTGGCTTTGGATTGGCTCAGCTCTGGCTGTTGCAGCCATTTCGGGAGTGAACTATCAGATGGAAGACCTTTCTTTCTTGTGTCTCTCCCTTCTGTCTGTAACTCTGCCTCTCAAATAAATAAATAAACCTTAAAAAAAAATGCAGGAGGGATGGGGCTAGGATTGTGGTGTGTGGTTTAAGCCACTGCCTGCAACACTGGTATCCTAAATGGCCCCTGTTAAGAGTCCTGGCTGCTCTATCTCCCATCCAGCACCCTGCTAATGTGCCTGGGAAAGCAGCAGAAAATGGCCCAAGTCCTTGGGCCCCTGTATCCACATGGAAGACCTGTATGAAGCTCCTGGCTTCAGCCTGGTCCAGTGCTGGGCACTGTGGCCATTTGAGGGCTGAACCAGTGGACAGAAGATCTCATTCTTTCCCTCTCTAACTCTTTCAAATAAATACATGTATTTTAAAAAAAAGTCAGGAGGGGTACTCTTGAGTACTCACTGCATAATGAATGTACCTAAGATATGCAGGACATTGGCAATGTAGGACAAAAAAGAGGCAAACAACAATTTTATCTCCAAGAAATACCATGTTCCCACAGTGAAGACAGAGCAGACACACAGATCACAATGCCTGCTGTGGGCCCCCAGTGATGATAGCAAGGCCTAAGTGAATGCAATAAATAAAAAGATGCAGATGAGCCCACTGGGAATGCACAGGAGAGAAAGTGGCTTTAGCTGACGTAATCATACGATTTTCTTTACGAAATGGCATTAACAGTTTGGATTATGAGACTGGATCACAGCTGGGGTGAGGAGAGTACAGAGCAGCGTGTCCTGTGACAACGGACATGTTCAGTACAGCAGCCACCAAGCACCTGAGTAGCTGAATTTTTCAAAATTTTATTTCAATTTTTTTTTTTTTTTGACAGGCAGAGTGGACAGTGAGAGAGAGAGACAGACAGAGAGAAAGGTCTTCCTTTGCCGTTGGTTCACCCTCCAATGGCCGCTGCGGCCAGCGTGCTACAGCCGGCGCACCGCACTGATCCGAAGGCAGGAGTCAGGTACTTATCCTGGTCTCCCATGCGGGTGCAGGGCCCAAGCACTTGGGCCATCCTCCACTGCACTCCCTGGCCACAGCAGAGAGCTGGACTGGAAGAGGGGCAACCGGGACAGAATCCGGCGCCCCAACCGGGACTAGAACTAGAATAGGCAGAGGATTAGCCTATTAAGGTGTGGCGCCAGCCCAAAATTTTATTTCACATGAATGATTTTAGGTGTAAAAAGCCATATGTGGCTGAGAGACGGATAAACTCCATCATTTAAACAAGTGTTGGTATTTTGGCAAAGATATTTATTTAATCTAGTTTCCTAGATTATTCCTGGATTATTCAGAATATCTCAGATAAATGTTCATTTTCTTCTTAAGTAAATCTACTAGATATGTCTCAGCACAGTTTCCCAGGCAACCCAGCTCAACTGCATACACTGCATGATGGCTGTTGTTACTCTGCTGTGGCAGAACTGGGAGTGCGGTCCTCCACATCTGTAACTCCATCCCACCCAGACCCCCTGGCTGCCTACAAAGCACTAAGACACAAAACCCCTGAGTCACTTCCACGACAGTTGTCAGGTCTGCACTGGGGTGCGTTTTTAACAAGCAGTTCACTGTGATGGTTAAAACACGGTATTTTTTTTTTTTGTAATAACAGTTTTATTCAAAGTAACTAACACACAACTTATTTTTCTTTCTGTAGTATCTTATTTTCACTATTACAGAGCTTTTAAAAAAAGAATACCAGGGGCCAGCGTTGTGGTACAGTGGGTTAAAGCCCCAGCCTGTGGCACTGGCCATCTTATATGGACCCCAGTGCAAGTCCCAGGTGCTCTATTTCTGACCCAGCTCCCTGCTAACGTGCCTGGGAAAGCAACAGAGGATGGCCCAAGTGCTCCAGCCCCTGTACCAATGTGGAGACTCAGAAGGAACTCCTGGCTTTGGATCGTCTCAGCTCTGGCCACTGCAACCATTTGGGGAGTGAACCAGTAGATGGCAGACCTCTCTTTCTCAGTCTCTATATCTCTCTGTAACTTTTTCAAATAAATAAAATAAATCCTTTATTTTTTTTAAATTTATTTATTTTTTGACAGGCAGAGTTAGACAATGAGAGAGAGAGAGACAGAGACAGAGAGAGAGTTATAGACAGTGAGAGAGAGAAAGAAAAAGGTCTTCCTTCCGTTGGTTCACTCCCCTAATGGCCGCTACAGTTGGCGCTGCGCTGATCCGAAGCCAGGAGCTGGGTACTTCCTCCCCGTCTCCCATGCGGGTGCAGGGACCCAAGCACTTATGCCATCCTCCTCTGCCCTCCCGGGACACAGCAGAGAGCTGGACTGGAAGAGGAGCAACCGGGACTAGTACCCGGCGCCCCAACCGGGACTAGAACTTGGGGTGCTGGTGCCACAGGCAGAGGATTAGCCAAGTGAGCCACGGCGCCAGCCCAAAATAAATCCTTTAAAAAAAAAAGTCAGGGCTGGTGTTGTGGCGTAGCAGGTAAAAGCTGCCACCTGTGACACTGACATCCTGTTTAGGTGACAGTTCATGTCCTGGTTGCTTAATTTCTGATCCAGTTCCCTGCTAATGGACTGGGAAAAGCAACAGAAGATGGCCCAAGTATTTGGGCCCCTGCCACCCATGGGAGAGACCCAGAAGAAACTCCTGGCTTCAGTCTGACCCAGTCACAGCTGTTGCAGCCATTGGGGAATGAAGCAGTAGATGGAAAAACACTCATTTTCTTCCTCTCACTCTTTCAGATAAATGAATAAATCTTACCAAAAAAAATCATTTTTTTCCTCTTTAAATCCATCTGCTACCATTTTGCCCTTGATAAATATGAAATGCAGTCAGCTAGTGGCACTGGTTGTATGATTCATTTATCTCAATAATGACTCCTATTAAAACACTTACTTGAATTAAATCATCTTAATTTATTTGACTTTTCCTGAAAATTTGTAATTATCAATTTTTCAGCTGTCAAGTCA
Organism: Oryctolagus cuniculus; assembly: GCF_964237555.1. Lineage (NCBI taxonomy): Eukaryota > Metazoa > Chordata > Mammalia > Lagomorpha > Leporidae > Oryctolagus > Oryctolagus cuniculus. Next base: position 22,867,318 of record NC_091450.1, read on the forward strand.
GAGTGGTCTATAATCTTTTGTAGCTGTACATCCAGAAATTAAATTTAAAACTCATGTGTGCTGAGCATGATTAGAAATGTTGGAAGCCTTTTGTAGAGAGGTTAAAACTTGAGATTCCCTACTGCTGCTCTGATAAAAGAAACTAATTTAAAGAGAATTCTCTGTTTTGAGTTTTTTTTAAGGGGATTCAAACCTATATTACTATTCTGATCTAGAGCAAGAAACAACCAAGCGATCACACCATTCTGCACACTGGTTGATATTCATCAGAAAGTTTACACAAACATAAGCACAACTGCGAGGTGATCTGCTTTATTATCCAACAGCTTGCTGGTGTGTGAGGACAGCTTTCAGAGGCGGCGTGCATTTGGAACTTCTTCCTCTTTTAAACTTACAGAAGGCATTACTAGATTTTTTGTTTAGATATCATAAATTCTTGAATCTTACAATTATTTGCTTATGAAGTCTGTTTTCCCCCATTATAATTTCAGCCAATGTGCAATGTCAACAATCACAGGAATTCTCAAGTCCCTGTTACATACAGGAAAGACAGCAACTGAGAAACGGACTCCCAGTGCCTCACAGCACACATACGTCAGAAACACCGGACTACATTTGTGTCAGTGTGAACGGAATTAAACACACCAAAATTCACCTTTCCTTCACTACCAAGAAATGTATAATTCAGACATTAAAAAACTCTAGAGGCTGGCCCTAGTACATAAAGCAGAAATATTAGGCATTATTAACAATTATTTATGTATGTGGGTGCTTTAAAAAGTAAGTGAAACATGGAATTAAAAGTTTATTTTGTCCAAAAAAATCTAAATCCATTTATAGCTTTTTCCTAACATGTATTTTTCTTGAATTTTTGAAGACCTTGTATATGGTTTTTTTTCTGATTTATGAATTCAGCAAGTATTTATTAGCATCTCATATGGTCTGAACATATGACCCTGTATATGGTTTTAAAAACTTTTTTGTACCAACATAAACTTATCTCTTAATTATCCTTTCCATCAACTTTTTGAAGTACTTTTATATTTGCCTTTTTTGACAACATAGCACAGAATCTAATAAACTCTAGGGCATTTTAGAATGACAAAGATGCTGCCATATCAGTCAGCTTTCATGGATTAATACAACTGATGGATGACTCAATATCTAAAAGCAGATGAGGTTCACCATTTGTTTATCACCATTATCAAGTTATTTTCATAAGATTTCAAATGAAAAAATATGTTTTCCACTAAACTTGATTTTTTTCCTGTCCCGATTAAACCCAGATCAAATGCTTTCGGTGTCATTTGCTGAGAGGTAGTAGACCAGCCCTACTGTCTGTCTACTTTACCCTCAACCCAACATACTGCAGAAAATAAGCAGAGGCATAATATATATAGCAAAATCAAGTTCAGTGCAAATGAGTTTCATCATTCAATCATTTATGTGGAGAATGTTTGAAATATGGCAAACTCTCTCCCTTACTTCTTTAAAACTACGAATTTACATGAAGAAATACAGACCGCCACTCTGTTTTGCAAAAATACACATTATTCTAAAATTTAAATTTTATATAGAAGGAACAGTAACAAAGGTTAACACTATGAAATAGGTACTGTTTATTTCCATTGCACAAATGAGGAAATGAAGGCTCATAATAGAGAACTTGTACAGGAACATAAAACCAGGAAATGCTGCACCCACGACTGAAACTCAAGAGCATCTTCTCCAGAGTCCATGTGCTTTTGCTCCTTTGACACTGTATCACTGCATCTGTATACATCGGAAGTACGGCCAGAATTCACAGGGAAAAGAACCTACGCGCTAAGTAATCGTCTCTGCTGTTTCGCTGTTCCTGTTAATAACCCTTCTCTTGTTTTTATATTTTTAATTCTTGCTTTCTATGTTCCTTAATCACATCCTGCTGTTTATCCTTTTTTATTTCGACTGTTCCATTTTCCTCTACTTCATCAGTTTTTCAAGTAGCACAACAATTGTTTTAAATTTATATTAACAGGAACTTAACATTAGAAATATGATACACAGATGAGCTTTAAAGTTTTTTAGAATTAGTAATTTTAAAAAGTTAAGTTCCCTTAAATGAGCCTCCAGAAATGTGTTCCTGATTTTTTCTAAGAACCTGCAGGAAGGCATGCTGTGCACAAGCAGAGGCAACCCCATTGTTCGGTTCCTAGCAACAGCTCCTAACACTGCATTCTGTGTCATTTGTTTTGATCTGGGTGTTTTTTCCATCCATACCCAAAAGTAGTTCAACTCCAGCAACTCCAGCTATTGTTTCTTCTTCTTATCTTTTAAATCTGTAACAATCCATAATCAAATTCTCATATTCTAAATGTCTGAGAAAAAAAAAAAAAGAGGATACTCTTTTGGAAGAAGCTCAAGGTGCTACTTAGGGTGATTAATTCTACACTGACTCTTGGAGTCTCTGTAATGTGAACAAGAGTCTGTGCAGAGGGAAGCGGGTAGCCGAGGCAGAAGCTGAAAGCAGGGAAAAGGAAGAAGTGTTACTGTGTTTTCTTTTTCCCTTCTGAAGAGGACTACATCAATTTTCACATTTAAAATAGACACTGGAGAGATGATTCTCACAACTCAAATTTAGGAAAAATGTATTCTCTGTAGACTCCAAATTTCTTACACCGTGGTCCTTGATCTCCAGCTACTACAGGAAAGCAAGCCAGGCACCGGGCTTACCACACGTGAGTATGCCAGGGCAGCAGAGGCAGTGCCCACACCACTGGCCATTTGTGTCAGTCAGTCAGTGAGGTGCCTGTGCAGTTGTCACTAACAACATTGACAGTATTCTGGAACTTGTTCTTTGCTTGCTTTGTTAAAAAAAAAAAAAAGCAATGTGATTTTTAAAACAGAAAAAGATGCAATACGCATTCTAACCATCCATTCTAACCATCATCTCAGGCTTCAATTAAGAGCTTGCTACCTTCCTGGTTAAACATGTTGGTTGGAAAAAAATGAATTTTCCTGGAATTATGTATTTGTAAATGTAAAAGAAGCAGTGTTCCAATACTGAAAAGCAAATGGCCTCTCCAAAGTGGGTGGGAGGGTATGCAAAAAAATTTTTTTGAGAAATATACAAAATTAATCTGCAAAGATTCTACTGAAATGAGGACAGGCATCGTAAGTTCCTTTACCATGTGAATTACTGCAAAATCCCCAGAGTTCTATCAGCTACCGAATCTTCAGTAACCCTACCAAGAACTGCATAAGCTCTCATCGCGAAGAACTCAGAGGGTGGAAGGTCTAGGAGTGAACAGAGGGAAGGCAGACACAGGACGGCAGGCAGACAGACACGCTCAGCCTGGCTGACGGGAAAACGCATTTGGCAGTTTTGCTCCTGTCCACAGACACACTGACCTTCCTTGAGACTTTTCTGGTTGCTCCCCTCAAGGCATTCCTTCTCTTTTAATGGCTCGAAATCCCCAGCAGTTAAAATCTCTGGGAAGCCCTGCTGCTTCTTGGAGCTATCGATCATGGTGAGAGGCTCCTGGAGACGGGCAGCATCAAGCAGGAGAAGCGCGCAGTGGGCAGCGCAGCAGAGCTCACGACACCCTGGTCCCTGAGTCCTGGGCAGCTCCTCACAATACCCCAACCACTGGGCAATTATGTCTGCACGCAGGCGAAGGCGGCCATTACCCTTCCGTTCCCAGCTTGACCTGCAGATACACTCCTGCTGCTGGCAGCCCTTAACTCTCTCCCGCACCGGGAGGCAGAGTCTCAGAAGCACGACTCTCAAATCCCACCCCTTTTCCCAGCCAGCCCCCACTTCCCGTTGCCATTCCAGCCTCCCCCGCACGCGCGCCGGGTACTTCCATCTGCAGTTTGATGGTCCGAATCATCTGACAAGCACTGAGTCAAGCAGTTAAAAATAAATCCTCTAGTTGTTAAAAGAGAAGTCTCTGCTGATACCTAAAAAGACAAATTGCTGCCCGTGGTCTCTCTCGGGCTCTCTATAAACACAGCCGGGGGCTGTGGAAATACTTTCTATCGGCCAGACAAGCACATCCATTACTCATTAAGTTCCCCAGCTAAACAAACGGCAGTCCAGGGCATCTGAACGAAGTGCTCTTATCTCGGCAGAGGCACCACACTGAATAAACATGCTACCAGCACATCTGGAGGAAAGCACAGGCATCGTCCCCCCCGCCCCCCCCAGTTCTTCTGCAGGGTGCTTTTTGCTGCACAGAGTTGTCCCTGGCCAAGCCTAAGCTCTCAGTAACAGGGAAATGCACGGTGAAATTGCAGTTCTCTTCCTCCGGCAAGTCAAATCAGAACAGCAGTTTCCCTTTGTGCCACTAGTGGGCGGAGACAGTTAACTTAGCCATGATTTTCAACAGAAAAAAAAACCCTCCGCTCTCCACTGAGCGCGCCTATCTCACAGCAGCCAGCGAGCAGCCCAGGTTCCACTTCACAGGAGCTGTCACAGACAGGCATCTCCTTCAAGTCACAGGCTGCCACTCACTACGCACAAGGGCACTCCAGGCAAAGGTGCAGACAAGCCTCTCTCTAAACGCACCAAATTCGCAACAGCAGCCTAAGTAGTCCGATTTTAAAAAGCGGTTCAAAAGATGCTTTTCTGCAAAGACTGCTGGAATCCCACCGAGGCTATTCCGCAGCAGGCGGTGGACTCTGCTCCCTTGTTGGCGACCACCATCCAGCAGCGTGCTGGGACGCTGAGTTCCACACAAACACCTCTTGGATGAGATGACTGAGTGAGTGAATTAAAGCAGAACCAAGTGTAACAGGAACACTTGTGGTAACAGAATTCCAAAGAAGTCCCAAATCAATGACCAAGAGCCACTATTCTGACATGAATGACTCAATGGTCTCTAAAGCAGGCATATTTTCTCTTCAAAAGCAAAGGTACGGATACATTTTAATTATGCACCCGACATTTTCTCTTCAAAAGCAAAGGTACGGATACATTTTAATTATGCACCCGACATGACTCTCTTGTGAGATAGAGAGGCTTCAGTTTCGCAGCTGGGAAGTCTGTATGGTTCTCCCCGTTTGCACAGATGGGACTGCAGGGTGTATTCTGCCCTTTGTCCTTGGTGCTATCTACCCTCTCCAGCATCTCTGGGGGACAGCACTGCACAACGCACGACACACTTCTTGTTAACAGAAAGCTCCTGAAGCAACTTAAGCTCAGCCTCAGTAGTCCAAACCTCTGTAGAACAAACCCTGACAAGCTTATCACATGTCTCAAGTGTTCTATTACTATCTCTGATCCTGAGGTCTGAATTCTTCTACATAAACCACTCCTGCACTTTTAAAGGAATGGTAAAAAGAACCATTTTCTGTAGACTCTTCAAGTCAATTAATTAGATACAGCTTACCCCCATTTAATTCCCACAATCCTTGTGGTCACTATGATAATTTGTACACTACATTTACACAATAGGACCAAAGTCTCAGAGCTTGTCAGCGGCAGGTCTGAAATTCAACCAAAGCTGGAGCTCCCAAAACTAAGTCTTTCTATTGCACGGCACTGCCTGCTCTCTTGTAGAAATATGCCCTATTTCCAGGCTGTAGTTTGGTCTTGAGACAGGTTTAATAGCAGAAGCCATACTTCTTATGGCCTCCTAATAATTCTATTTCTGGTAAGAAGAAAGATAGCCAACATAATTGTAATAGAATTACTCTATGAAAGCATTTTAACTTTTTATGAGATAATAATAGCACCCAACTTTATTTAGAGATTACTATGTGCCACAGGCTGAGTGCTTTTTATGTAACACCTCACTTACACTTCTCAGAGATTTGTGTGTTCAACATTATGACCCCAATTTACAGATGGGTAAAGTGAGGCTTAGGAAAATCAAATACTTTGTCAGAGGTGGCATATTATATGCAGTGATCAGGATTCAAAAACAGCTGAGCTCTAGGACCCACATTCTTAATTACTTTGCAAAAAAAGAGTAACACGAACAGTAAGCTCTAAAACTGTTTTTTCCAAAATGTTGTTTTTAAATTCTGAAAAATGCCCAAATGTTTTCATTTTAGCCCACAGCCTGGAAATCTGAGCAGATACACGACCACACCAACAAATTTAAAACTCTATGGGGTCTGTGTGTGCAGGCAGGTATATATTCAATGTGTGTTGGAAAAAAGCTCTCTTTTAAAGATCTCCTGTAAGCCTATTATTTTTGTATCTAGTAAATATAAAAATCCTAATAAGAGAGCATATTGTCCTCTTGTACATGTATATCAAAAGTCTTTGTAATTCTGGAGTGAAAGGAAATAATTTCTCTAATGGTCAAAGTGTCTGAGAGGATGTGGAGTAATTTCAAATTCACAGAGCAGACATCTCCCATCTGCGAGAAAGCTCTGACCCGATTCCTCTCTACCCTGAAGCCTCAGGGGTAATTCCTACAAACAAGACTGGTCTACTGCAGCACCATCACACAAGCGCCACCATGAAGACACTGAGGCACGGGCACATCACGACCTCGGATCCACCCACATTGCAAAAGTTGTCCCAACAGCACCCTGTGTAGCTAAATGATCCAAACCAAGGGCACATACAGCACCGAGTTGTCAAGTCTCTTCAGCTTCCTGCCATCTCAAACTGCGCCTCAATCTTTCTTTTCTTTCAAAGATGACAGGTCATTATTGTGTAGGATTAACCCTCTGTTTGAGTGTGTCTGATGCATCCTCACGACTAGATTCAGGTGGCAGGAATACCATCGTCCTCCTCCATCAGCGTCTATGTCCCAATAAACTCATCACACATTGAGGACCCCTTAGGTTGAAGATCATCTATTCCCCTGATGCACCCACCACCAGAGCGCAGCAGCACTGCACTCTGCAGAGCGACGGTTCCTCCCCGTCAAGACCACAGGGCTGACTGGCAGCTGTGGCTGCTGCCACTGCCCAGCTTGGCAATAGAACACAGTACCACTTATCACTGGTCCAGGAAAAGATCAGGAATTCAAAGTCTGAAGTGCAGGGGGCTGGCGCTGGCCAGTTCGTGCCCCAGCTGTTCCTCTTCTGATCCAGCTCTCTGCTACGACCCGGGAAAGCAGTAGAAGATGGCCAATGTGCTTGGGCCCCTGCACCCATGTGGGAGACCTAGAAGCAGCTCCTAGCTCCTGGCTTCAGATTAGCCCAGCTCCAGCTGTTGTGGCCATTTGAGGAGTGAACCAGCGGATGGAAGACCTTTCTTCCTGTCTCTGTCTATAACTCTACCTCTCCAATATATAAATATGAAGTGCAGTTTCTGCTTCTATTGAATGTGTATTACTTTCATACATTCATAAAAAAAAAAACCCTAAGTCAAATCATCTTAAGTTGGGGACCATCTGCATCAGTGGCACACCCTACTGTCAGAAAAAGGATTGTCTTTACTTGTTTTGTAACAGCATGGTCTAACAGTCTCCTTTTTTTTTTTTTTTTTTTTAAGATTTATTTATTTATTTGAAAGGCAGAGTTACAGAGGGGCAGAAGTAGAGAGAGAGAGAGAGAGGTCCTCCATCTGCTGGTTCACTCACTAGATGGCTGCAACAGCCAGAGCTGTGCTGATCTGAAGCCAGGAGCCAGGAGCTTCCTCGAAGTCTCCCACACAGATACAGGGGCCCAAGGATGTGGGCCATCTTCTACTGCTTTCCCAGGCAGAGAGCTGGCCTGGAAGTGGAGCAGCTGGGGCTCGAACAGGCACCCATATAGGATGCCAGCACTGCAGGTGGCGGCTTTCCCACTATGCCACAGCATGGCCCCCCCCCCCATAGTTTCCTCTTTTATTCAAGGGGTTATAGCTTGTTATTGTCATTACTTATTTTGATGTTCAATTACCGCAGATTTGGTCTCTGGGGACTCTCATGGTTTCTTCCTCTCATGACCCTATCATTCTTTGGGCCCTTTCTCTGTCTCTGGCCCAAGTGTTACAGGCTCATTCTCACCTTCCCACTGCAGGCAGAAATATCTGAATGCCAGGTGTGCTCAGTGCTATCAGGGTGCCACTGCACCAAGGCCTTTTCTGTAGACACAGCTGGGAAGATGCCCATGAGTTTACTTGTTTACATGCATACACACATTCACACTTCTGTGTATTAGCAAATGTAAATACACATCTATATTAAAGCATTTTACATTTTTAAAGCTATATTGAACACTAGAAGTGCACCCTGAGGCTTCCAATCCTCATCCAATACCACAGGCTAGCTCTTACTTTCTCTTTTCTACATTTATAGTTCCCTCTCCTACAGTGAAACGCTTGTCTCCCATTATCTGCTACCCATTTCATGGACATGGGCACACTCCACCACTGTCACTGTGGCAGTCAAACCCTGTGCAGACGCCTCCTCACCCTGCACAGGTGGCCAGGACCTCCGCTGGCCCACCACCTCCACTTCCGCAGGGCAGCTGCCTTTCTCAGCCCCAAGTACCTTTTGGATTCAATTAGGGATGGAGAACGTAAGCCCACGGTTGTCAAATTACTTCCCAGCAGGTTTGTCTTTGCTCCTTACTCTGTGCTACATCATCGTTATTGTCATTTGGCTCTATCGTCACAAATGACATTTAACTTCAAATGACGCAATTAAAGTCACTTGTGCCATAAATCTCCTTCCACAGTGTTTATGTGTCTCTACACTCAAAAGTGCTGTTTTACCATGAAAGAGATGACAGTAAATCAAATCAATTTCCCAACTACCCAAAACACAGATATTTAATAAGCGTGAGAAAAATTATATGACTTAGAGACTAGGAAAAAACCAAGAAAGGCTTTGGGGAATCAGAACATGAGCAAACGTGGCTCAAGGGACCTACAGACAAGCTTAGCAAAGTCAATACACACTTAGAAGACTACGGGAAAAAAGATTCATCGCTGTGATACTGTACTTCAGTAAGGAGAAACCTGAGGATACCACCAACTGAGCAGTTATGTAAACCATTCAAAAATCATCGATTAAAAACTCAGTGACAAATGCAATTAACTCCCGAATACTAAGGTACTGTACAGCACTCAGAATGTGAACCTCTTCACAGCCTTCACAGGGAGAGGGAGCAATCTTTCCATCATGCACATCTCTCTTTTTTAAGAGATTTTTCACACAGGAATCCCAGATCCACAGCATTCAAAACCCACAAGGACTGGATGAAGTTAGGGAGAAAAAGTTCAAGGAGGTATACACCTGAAGCTTTTCTCCATATTTTAATAAAATACATATTGATCCATATTTTTCTCCTTTTTAACATTTTCTACTTAACATTACAAATACTGTAAAATATCACACTTATAAATTACTAAGTGAAAATGGTAAAATACAATTTTTTCCTGTAAAAAAGGAATTAAATGGCACTACCTCTGAGGTCAGACAGTACCCCTTAAAAGGTCTTCATTTTTATAACACACACACATACACGCGTATGTACAGAGAAAGGTCCTTCATTTTATTACTTTACAGATGTACATTCAAAACTAGTACAGCCACTGTGGAAGACAGCCTGGACACTGCTCAGAAATCTGAAAATAGATCTACCATTTGATCCAGAAATCCCATATGCAAGAGTTATCTGTACCACCATGTTTATAGCAGATCAATTCACAATAGCTAAGATAGGGAACCACCCCAGATGTCCATCAACTGATGACTAAAGAAAAATGTGGAATATATACACTACAGAATACTACTCAGCCATAAAACAGAATGAAATTCTGTGTTTTCCAACAAAATGGATGCAACTGGAGACCATTATGCTTAGCAAAAAGCATATGTTTTTCCTGATTGGTTGTAGCTAATACATAAAGTACCCCCTTACATCACCCCCCCCCCCAAATAAAAAACCTCTAAGTATATTGAGCTAAACTGACATCTTATGGTTTGATTGTTGTTTGACCCTTGTCTACTTACCTTTTACTTGTAGGGTTCTTTGTTTAGAGGCGTATTTAGCCTGTGATTATAAACTGAAAGTATGTTATCACAAAAAATTAAGCCTTTGGAAAGTATGTTATCTCAAAAAATTAAAAGAAAAAGAAGGAAAGGAGGAGGATGGAGGAATCGTATCTATGAAATCTTTCTCCATGTAGTAATAAAATTGTAATTAAAAGTAAAAACATATATTGAAAATACATTAATTCAGATGTAACTACATTAACCAATTAGCTGCTCTGAAAAACACTGCTTCATGAGAAGGGATCCTAAGGTATTGGATTTGTAAGGAACACAGATGGTTTCTGTGGCTAAACCCTGCGGTAAAACCAACCCTACAGAGGATGTGACAGCCTCTTAGCTCACAGGAGACAGACATGACTGCCATGTGTGGTACCACTCCTTTGAGTTTTCTTTGACATCTGATGACATGAACTGCTGTGGAGGCAAGGTTTTCTGGGATTGGAGCTTGACCACTAATAGTTTGCTGATTAACCTCTCCAGGGTCTGAGATGGCCAAAAGGTCACATGGGGTGGGATAGAGGGACACAGCTCACAGCACATCCTCAGCTGGGCCTTTATATTCTGCGGGACAGGGGCCACTGGTCTCTACTGATTCAGACGACTAGTATGGACAACTGGAGATGGCAGAATATACTCTATGGGCTTCAAAAGTCATTCAAGTCCTTTCCCTATTTTTCCCATGCAAGATCAGGCGAGACTGGGCATGTTCACAGTGATATGGCCTGGTTTTAAAGTTTTACAGGTACTTAAATATAAATACAGAAAACTAGCTGGGCACTTTCTTTGGGTTATATAATCTGTCCTCCTCAAAGTCTGAAGTGACTTCCTCATTATGTAATATAAGGAAGAATGAAATGGTTATAGCTTTGAAGGTTTAGCATGAATAGCAGGGATAAGCAAAAAATTGAGAGGGTCAAATCTCTGCCAACATTAGTTATAATCACTGCAAGTAGATGGTTAGCAGTTGTAATAGCAAGGAAATCGTCTACAATAGTCTTTCTCAACTTTTTTTTTTTTTTTACAAATGATTCTTGTCTCGTTTTTATATAACTTTTTAAATCACCTTCCATGTAATTTTAGTCCTGCAGACTTACTGTCTATGTACCACTGGCATATCTGTGCCTCGTACACACACAAAATTTTCTTGTCAATCTCCCAAGAAACAATTTTCATCTTGTTGGGAAAGTGTAACCTATAAGAGGGAAGCCAATGTATCCTATTTTGTTGAGAAAAACACAGTACAACCAAAGTGACCTGCACGCTCCCTATCTGTAATAATGGTTTTCAGATTACAGGTAAATTTAGCACATCTTTTGAGGACCTTGGGCATCTTTTGATCCTCCACAGCTAAAGTGTTAGGTCTTCCCCCACCACCTCCAAAATGCTGTGGTTCAGATATTTCAAGTCATTCTGCGGGAAAATGCAAATTTTAAATCCAACACTGCTTTCACTGAAAACAAATGCCTATATGCATTTTTCCATTTTGCTATTTCTTCATGTGATTTTTAAAGGCATGTATTAAGAAAAATCATTATATTTTAGGGGGGACAACAACATCACCGATCGGTGACGTTTGGAGGTAGGATGGCTTTGTGGAAGGAGCATAACTTCAGAGTTGTCAGGTCCTGAAAAAGTGGCAACATCTGTGTGCCTTGGCTGCCTCATCTGCACAACGAGGAAAATGACTGCTGTCTTCTGTGATTATAAAAACTAGGACAAAGGCACGTGCTTGCCCAACACAGGCAGAATGGGCACTTCCTACGTAGCAGCAGGAAGAGTCTCCCACGTCTGTTATTCGCCATGGCCTTGTGTTTGCTGGGCCTGGGGCTTCTCTGGTGTGTGTGTGCACTAGCCATGGACATTTTCCAACACATACCCTGAGGCAGCAGGCCAGCTGTAGACAAAGACACTACTGGTGGTGTTGCTTTAGTGTTTAGTATCTTTTGGTGTCTTCCTACTATCTGAGATTTGTTAAAATTGAATTTGTTATATGTGCAGAAAGCCTTGCCCATACGTTTTCCCTTAATGGGAACAAGGAAACAGGAAAATTGGGTTAAAAAATATGAGCATCACTAGGACTAAGAAATCAGAATTAAAAGACTTTATTTTAATGCTATGTCATCACCATATTAATACAAAGCAATCTTCATTCAAAACAACTCATTGAAGGGTCAGCATTGTAGCACTGTGGGGTAAGTCACTGTTTCTGAAGCCAGGGTCCCATAGGTGCTGATTTGTGTCCCAGCTGTTTCACTTTTGCTCCAACTCCCTGCTAATGGCCTGGGAAAAGCAGTGGAGGCCCAAATGTTTAGGCCTCTGACACTCACACTGGATACCTGGATGAAGCGCCTGGCTCCTGGCTCCTGGCTTCAGCCTGGCCCAGTGCTGGCTGTTGTGACCATCTGGGGAATGTACCAGTGGGTGGAAGTTCTCTCTCCCTGTAACTCTTTCAAGTCAATCAATCAATCTTTAAAACAACAACAACAACAAAAACCAACTCACTGAAAGTCAAAGTGAATTTACCAAGGAATCTCTGTGTGCTGGGGACTGCGTTAGAGGTAGAGGACACAGCTTGTCACCTAAATAGGGTCTAAGCTTTAAAAAACTTCTGATCACTACCTTTCTCCTCTTTTCCATTCTTTTATTAGACTGTTCTACATATCTGTGTTTTAACTATCTGTGGTTAACAGGAATTAAAAAAAAAAAAGTTTCCACTCTGTGGACTGGTATGTGGTCCTACTGCGCATGACGAGTAGCGCATGGTTAGTTGGCAACACCCAGATGGATCTGTGCTCTTCAACAACAGAAGTCCACTAAGCATGCACCTGTCTTACCAGTGTCAAACTACCATCAAAGTTTCTAAACTCTGTTTCCCAAGAACTGGCCCCAGCGCATGGTCCACACTGTGAATAATACTGCTTTCTAATCAACATCAACCCAGCCCTTTGTTCCCTAGACAATTAGTTTATAACCTAACTTGCATTTCTCTTCCTTAACTGTCTTTAAGTCAAACATAGTTATTTTAGAGGCCGGCACTCTGGCATTACAGGTAAGCTACTACCTGCAGCACCAGCATCCCATATAGGTGCCAGTTCGAGTCCTGCAAGCTCCATTTTCAATCCAGCTCCCTGCCTATGTGCCTAGGAAAGCAGAGGAGGATGGCCCAAGTGCTTGGGCCTCTGCAACCACAGGGGAGACCTAGAAGAATATCTGGGTGTGTGGCCCAGCCCTGACTGCTGTGGCCATTTGGGGAATGAACCAGCAGATGGAAGACCTATCCTCTTCCTCTCTGTATCTCTGCCTTTCAAATAAAGAACATCAACGTTTTAAAAAAGCATTAAAAAAAAAAAGAGGTAAAACACGGATTTCCTTCCATATCTCGCTAAGTAATGCCAAACTGCACTGGTTTTCAGTTAAAAAAACAACTATTTCCACTACCCTAAAATCTTGAAACGTCTGGCTATCTGCCATTACTCCTTGCCTGTACTCTGCTCCCAAGTAACTAATCATGGCCGTGCAGTCAGCCCCAGATCTGAGAACTGGGGAGAACACACATCAGGTCATAATTCTCAGGAGCCCAAGATACAGTCTCGGATGCTCATGAATTCTTCATCAAAGCTTTAAAAAAACTCTTCATTTTGTTAACCCGGAGAAGAAATAAAGGAATTCCCTTGATCAATTTTTAAATCAAGTGTTGCCAACTAATAACCAAGAAATACAGTGAGCTGACACTGTGATGACAACATACTCAAGCCCAGCCACCGGCCATGCGAACAGAGACAGGGATGGGAGAAATGAATTATCATGGCACACGGCTATACAGACTCTGAGCCTGTGCTGGAGCAGGGGGGAGCAGGTGCCAGGCAGCAATTACATTTGCAAAAATGCATCATGTCATAGTTAATACCGATTTATGTTTTTACAAGCATTGTGGATTTCTATAACTGAAATGCAGAGTTTCTGTTCTGTAGTGTGTAATTTCTACTAAGTTCAATGAGTTTATCGCTGTACATAATTAAGGCAACACTACACTAATAAAAATGGAGTCCTCTACTGATTGTTTTTAAATGGTCTGTTACCATCGTGTCTGTGAAGCCCGATTTCACCGTGTAACTCAAATGGAAAGAGGGGATGCTTTCAACCTACCATGTGACTCCCACAGAATTACCCTGAGGTGGCAGTAAACATTTGTTTATCTGATCTGATTGGGTGTCTTCTGCCATCTTGGGAGTCACAACAAAGGTAGGAATATCAAAACAGTACAGCTTGAGAAAAGAGGGAAGCCAAGAGGACTATCCAAATCCAGTATCAAGTCACACCAGGCCCTCTCACAAACTCTCCAAATGTCCCTTTCACTCTGACTCATTAATCACTTGCACCGCTATTCCACAACATCTTCCTTCCCCTCAGGATCACACTGCACTATCACCCTCACGTCTTACTCTCCGCAAGTAATTCAGGTCCCCAGATTTACTAACAACAGTGAGGTCCTCAGATGCGAACTGCACTGCGCTCCCACTCCCATTCTTCTTCACATCTTTAAGGAAGAATTGATTTGTGTATGTGTGGGGAGCAACTCGGACTATACTGTTACTGGAATTAAGACTTATTCTATACATCTGCTCTCCCACAATATGGCGCTGGGAGAGGAGCAAACAGCTTCTACCCAGCTGCCTCTCACCAACTTGACAAGCTGCAGGAGCTGCTCCTGATTGGAAGAGAGTAGCGTGCTCAGCGTGTGGGTAGCAGAGTTGGGATTGGTAGAAGAGGACTATAAAGGAGGAGAGAGACAACATGCACGAGGAACATCTATCTGAAGGAACACCTGTGCAGCCCCCGAGAGAGCCGGCCGGCGGTGAGCTGCTCCCCCGCAGAAGTGGGGAAAGTGGCAGGGGGAACCGCCCTTCCACGGAGGTGGAAGGGACGGTAGCCAATCCGGGAAGAACCAGCAGCAAACCCGGGGAGGGCCAAGCAGACAAAAGAACAGCACAGGGTCTTGTGTCGTTCCTCCATGAAGAGGGGGAGCGACATAATGGTGCCGTGACTCGGATATGAAGCCTAGGCAGGGTTTGGTGTCGTTCCTCCACGAAGAGGGGGAGCAACATAATGGTGCCGTGACTCGGATAGGAAACATAGGAGGGAAGAAGCGGGAAGAAGTGGGAAAATACCAGAGAGAGAGACTAGCAAAGAGCCTAGGGAAAGCCGGACAGAAAATGTGCCAGAAGAAGCTATCGAAAGCCTAGGCATAGACTCGGATACGGACTGTGGGAAAGAAGTTAGGATTGGACGTTAGGATTAAAAGCGAAAGTGAAAGCTAGAACAAATAGACTCGGATACGGACTGTGGGGAGAAGCCAGGAGAAATGAGAGGGGAATATTGTTGGAAGAAAACTTAGGGAAACATACCGGGTAGAGAAAAATGTTAGGGGAAAATGAAGCCGCCACGGGGCGAGGCGCTGAGAAGCCACAAAGATAAGAGAAACAGAAGTTTAGAAGTAAAATGAGAGAAATAGGAATGCTGGCAGATAGAAGTAAAATAGGAGAGATAGGAATGCCCGGAGGTAGAGAAATAGGGAAAAATAAGGCCTCCCCACAACACGGCAATGAGAGAGCTTGGATTCGGTCTGCCTGATTAGTAAGACGATAAGTACCTGTGGGCGGCTGCAGGTCACCGAAGACAGGCACGAATTAACATCATTAAGTCTTCCCACAATACGGCAATGAGAAGGCTTGGATTCGGTTTGCCTGATTGATAGGACTTGTAAGCACCTGTGGGCGGCTACAGGTCACCAAAGACAGGCACGTTATCAACATAAGTCTCCCCACAATACGGCAATGAGAAGGCTTGGATTCGGTTTGCCTGATAGGGCTTGTAAGCACCTGCAGGCAGTTCTAGCAGAGCAGAGCATGCGCTGCAGGGCACCGAACACAGGCATGCATCAGCGCCTAAAAACCTCCTCACAACATGGCGAAGAGAGGACCCGGATTCGGTTTGCCTGATTGATAGGGCTTGTAAGCACATGTGGGCAACTCTAGCAAGCAGAGCAGAGTGTGTGCCGCGGGGCACCGAAGACAGGCGCGTATCAACGCCAAAAATAAAAAGAAAGGGGGATCTGTGGGGAGCAACTGGGAGCAACTCGGACTAGACTAAGTTACTGGAATTAAGACTTATTCTATGCATCTGCTCTCCCACAATATGGCGCTGGGAGAGGAGGAAACAGCTTCTACACAGCTGCCTCCAGTTCAACCAATAAACTGTAGGACCTGCTCCTGATTGGAGGAGAGCAGCGTACTCGGCGCGTGGGTAGCAGAGTTGGGATTGGTGGAAGAGGACTATAAAGGAGGAGAGAGGCCGGCGCCGCAGCTCACTAGGCTAATCCTCCACCTAGCGGCGCCGGCACACCGGGTTCTAGTCCCGGTCGGGGTGCCGGATTCTGTCCCGGTTGCCCCTCTTCCAGGCCAGCCCTCTGCTGTGGCCAGGGAGTGCAGTGGAGGATGGCCCAGGTGCTTGGGCCCTGCACCCCACGGGAGACCAGGAAAAGCACCTGGCTCCTGGCTCCTGCCATCGGATCAGCGCGGTGCGCTGGCCGCAGCGCGCCGGCCGCGGCGGCCATTGGAGGGTGAACCAACGGCAAAGGAAGACCTTTCTCTCTGTCTCTCTCTCTGTCCACTCTGCCTGTCAAAAAAAAAAAAAAGGGAGGAGAGACACAACATGCACCAGGAACATCTATCTGAAGGAACACCTGTGCAGCCCCCGAGAGAGCCGGCTGGTGGTGTGCCGCTCCCCCGTGGAAGTGGGGAAAGCGGCAGGGGGAACCACCCTTCCACTGAGGTGGAAGGGACGGTAGCCAACCTGGGAAGAACCAGCAGCAAACCCGGGGAGGGCCGAGCAGACGAAAGAACAGCGCAGGGTCCTGTGTTGTTCCTCCACGAAGACAGGGAGCGACATGTATGTAATTGGGGATCCATGTACTTTGTTTAGGATTCTAGGCCCTCCTGCCTACTTATAAAACTGTGACCAATTACCTACACCTCTCCACCAGGATCTTGGTGCCTGCTAACATATTTTCATTTCCCCCAAACAGCTCTCTTTTCTAATTTAAGATTTTGATTCCGAATTTCTATACCTTCTCCCCTAATAATCTTATTCTCTGCACTGGCATCAACTATTAACTCTCAGCACCCATCACTACACACATACACATATACCCTACATACACCCTACCTCTGGATCATACACCTCTTGCTTCTAAATAGTAGTTTGGTTTCTAGATGAGTTTTCTTTTTCTTTTTTAAACTGAGGCTCAGATTTATTTATTTATTGACAGGCAGAGTTTTAGACAGTGAGTGAGAGAGAGACAGAGAGAAAGGTCTTCCTTTTTCAGTTGGTTCACCCCCCAAATGGCTGTTATAGCCAGCGTGCTACGCCGATCCGAAGCCAGGAGCCAGGTGCTTCTTCCTGGTCTCCCATGCAGGTACAGGGCCAAGTGCTTGGGCTATCTTCCATTGCCTTCCTGGGCCACAGCAGAGAGCTGGACTGGAAGAAGAGCAAGTGGGACAGAATCCAGTGTCCCAACCGGGACTAGAACCTGGGGTGCCGGCGCTGCAGGCGGAGGATTAGCCTAGTGAGCCACGGCGCCGGCCGACATCTATAATTTTTTAGACACGCTGTGCTTGACTTCACTGGGAAAACAAAGACTTAAAAAAAGAAAAAGAAACTCCAGCAAGTAATGGGTTAGCCTATAACTCAGGTTAGTCCAGTTGTGAGAGAACATAGGATAGAAACATAAATAACCAGAGACCTCAATCTGGTACTCCCAGTATAAGCCAGACAAAGTAGATGAAAAATAAGGCCACAATTGCACAATCCATTAACAGATCTTACCGATATGTACTGGACTTCATATTCTGATGCCAGAGAATACACCTCAAATATGCATGGAATACTTGGAAAACAATCACACACTATGTCACAAAGAAAACTTCAGCAAGTTCCATAAAATAAAATACATTCCAAACACTCCAATCTCAGTGTAATGCAACTATAAATTATTAATTAAAAAACTAAAAGGATTAAGTCCCTAGAAATTATGTTTCCTATTAACTCAAAGAAAACAGGGAAAGCACAAACTAAAATGGAAGAATTTCTAAAAAAGAATCAATAGTGCTTTTTGTACAGCAGTATTTATGGCAAACATTTAAGCAGTAACCAGAAAAAAATTAAAATCCACAAGCCAGTATTTCAATACAAATGTAAGAACAGAAATGTGGTATGCAGGGAGGGGTCCAGGCACTCAGGCCATTTTCTGCTGCTTTCCCCAGCACATGCGCAGGGAGCGGGAGAGGGGAAGCCAGCTTCGCAGGTGGCGGCTTAACCCACTGCGCCAGCCCCCAATGCGAAAATAAGGTTAAAGAACAAACAAAACAAAGAACAGAGCTTCATTGATTCATGGGATGATACCAAGAGTTTATCTTTTATGTACCTGGAGCCCCAGAAGGATGGTAGAGAGAGGATGGAACAGAAAACATATTTATGAAAGTAATTCCTGAAAATTAGTCAAATCTGATTAAAAAACATAAACTTACTGATTTAACAGATCAACCTCAAGTAAGGATAAATTGAAATACATACAGACATCAACAGCCTTTGAATACAACAATCTATAAGTGGTTAGAGAATACTGTAGTAGAAAAAACTCCATTAACAATAGAAAAAAAAAAAAAAGGCGGAAGATGATAAAAGTCCCAAAGAATAAACAAGAAAGGTATGAAAACCCTGAAAAACACAAAAGTAGGCTTGAACAAATAGAAAGACAATTCCTGTAAGACCTCTCTGTGTCCCTCTCACTGTCTGTAACTCTACCTCTCAAATAAATAAAAATCTTTAAAAAACAAACAATCCCTTTGATCTAAAGGGAATCAAGGATCAAAAAGCGTGTGGGGGTAGTGAGGGAGTCAAACCAGATGAGTACTCCGAATACTGATGGGATTCTTCTATAACTGGGCACAGGGAAAGGTTTTCAAACTACGTCGCAAAACTCAAATGCACTACAAGACAATTTGAACACTAATAAAATTTGGCCTTGTTATAAACACAATAGAGAAAGCGTTAGTAGCCTCAATATAAAAATAAATCTTTAAGAATTAGAAAGTTCTAGAATCTGACTGAGATGAACAGATAACTCATTCAGTCCAAAAAAGATTCTGAAATAGCCCTTCAACATATGAAAAGATGTCCAATGTTACTCACAATTAGAGAAGTTCAAAATACCAATTGGTAAAAAAGTCTGACCATATATTCTATCAGTGAGGGTGTGAAGGAAAAAAATCCCCATACACTGCTGGCTGTAATGCACAAGCCCTGAGAGAGCAACTGGGCAAGGTCTAACAGAACCACACAGGCAGCTGCCTTTCGACCCAGCAACCCTACCTCTGGAGATGTCCCTGAAGGACACGACTCCAGCACTTTAAGAAGACACAGCAGCAGGCTGAAAGTCATTTCCTGCAGTGGTCTGTGACTGCAAAATTCTGGAAACAAACGAAACACATTCACATAGGAGACTGGTTAAATGCGCTGTGATCCAACCATGCAATGGAACACAACACAGCTGTGCAAAGGATTAAGGAAGAACTTGATGAACGGATGGGAGATGGTTCTCGGGATGTGTGAAGTGAAAAGAGAAAACTGCAACATAGTACCAATATGTTACTCTTGCATAATAAAGGAGAAATAATATATTTTAGTTGCTTGTTTGTAAGGGGGGGGGGAACAAAGTAAGAACAAACTACAAACCAGTGAGACTACTTCCACTGGGTGGAGAAATGGTGAAAGGATGTAAGAAGGGAATGGGATAGGGGAGGAGTGACACTTCTCTTAGGACACTTTTCCTGAATAGTTCTGACTTTCAGAAGCTTGCTAACAGATACTCAAAAATAAATGAATGAAATTGGCAAGGATGGGAGACAACCCACATTTAATAGCAACAAAATAATGAACTTAACTGTATTTCAAATAACATGGTCTCCCCTAAATGAAGATACAATACTCCCATGCCAACAACTCCTATATATAAAATTTTGATTAAATATCTTTGGCCATAGGCAAAAAATATGGTAGACAAGAACCAAATTCTATATAGCAGATATTCTGAAAACAGCTTTATTGAGATATATAATCTACAAACCATAAAGTTCATCTGTTTAAAAATACATTGTGGATAATGGAAGCCAGCTTCTCTCTGCCAGAGAAGGGAAACACCAACATGGAAAAGGATAATGCTAAAATGAAAATGGACCCTGTGAAGCAGGAATGAATTGGAGGTATCAGTAAGAATGTCTGGTTGTTAATATACACAGAGATAGAGACAGAAATAGATGTGTGTGTTTATGTTCATGTATTTCCTTTTTCTGTCCAAGGAGAAGATCTAGAGGCAATGAACACAGCTAGTTTCCAGCTCTTGGTTTATAAACACTCCACCAAAAGAAACCAGACCTTCTTGGAAAAATGATGATTCCAGGGCTTGGGTGGGTAAAGTATAAGTTGAAATGGAAACACCCTGTGCCAGAAGGCAAATACGTGCTCAGAGAATGATGGGAACTTGTCACAAGGGCACAGAGACAGTTTAAAGGAGCTGCCACAGCCACAATCAAGACAATCTAGGCATCCAAGTAAACACTAACACCGTACTATGACCCACTGACTTCACTATACCACTTCGAACTCCATGAATAACTAAAGGCAGAGAGGGGGGAAGCTTGTAAAGCAGAATGTCATGTCACAAAGAATGATGGGACTGGAAATCACCACTTAGCAATTACCAGCATGATAGCAACTTAAGTGAGAATTAGGAGTGGCTATCAAAACTTCTCAGTGCAGGTGAAAGTCTGGTGAGGAACACAATATTTACATAGCATCAAAGTAATCCCCGTAAGACTTGTGGTAATTACAAAATCACAAAAGGAAAAACAGCAACTTTCCACTACTTCAACCAAGTGACCACAGGATGACCAGTAGTGTGTCGGACACTGCGAACCTCCTGATCCAACACTGAGAAGGCACAACGCTATTTCTGTGGCTTTCAAGCCTAAAGCAAAACCTCATCTGACCCTGGAGAACCAAGGGGCGAACCCAGACTGAGGGTCATTCCACAGATTAACAGCCTATGAGGTTCAAAAATTCCTGTAACGAGAGTAGTACGTCAATTATTTTTGTTAATTTTTCAATAAGGTTGACATGCACACCTGGAAGTGGTGGTTCTACTTTGCAAACAGCATAAATTTTATCACAGCTGCCTCCTTTAAAGTCATTATGTCTTATTTCCTCCTTTCAACTATAGGGAAGGAGAAATACAATCAAAGCTGTAAATGCAAAAAATTGTGTCTTTCATCATTTCAAATAAAATATGCAGAGGTAAGTTACAAAATACTATCTGAAAAACAGGGACTGCAAACATATTTTCATGTGTCCTAAGTATGTAAGAACTGAAAAGACGCACAAGTTCAGGCTTAACACTGAAAGCCAAGGTTGTTAACCCTTCCATGGCTTCAATAACAGACCACCAAACATGTATTCTGAAACATCGAGTTAGATGGACAGAGGGAAGAGCTGGAAGGTGGTGGATGCCACGTTGCAGGTGGGCGGTGTGAAGGGGACAGGGAGGGACAGTGAGAACATGTAGGAGAAGGCAGAGAGAACAACGTGGGAGAAAACTCCGAGGGAGCGACACACGGGAAACAGCTGGGAGCGGCTCAGCCAGGCTGCATCGCAACGTGGACCGGCACAGAGTTCACAGCAGCACTCAGTCCAGAAAGCGGGCTGATGTCCCCGAGGAGTTGCAGACGACAGCAGCACGCCTGTATGTGTGCCCCCAGAAAGACCAGGCAGTGGCTGTGCACAGCACAGCGGCATCCAACAGGAGGACAAACCCACGGGCAGCCAGCTGCAAAGATGGGAGAGCAGGAACAGACCAGCAGCCGCTTTCCGGCGGCTTCTCAGACAACTTCTGGCAACCCTGTGAACCAGCCTCAATCGGCAGTGAGGTCGGAATTTTAGTGTAGGATTATCAAACATTAAATTATCTACACTTACAATCCTAATATGATGGAGGGACATCCTCAAATTTAAGAAAACTTAGCTTCTGGACAAAACATTCATCATGGAAACTGAGGAATCAAGAGTGCTGCAACTAACTGTCCCACCCTTTTTAGCCTGGCGAGAAGTGTGAAAATCCCAATTTAAAACTGGAAAACAAAGGAAGATATAATTACAAATAGTTTCTTTTTGTCCTCAGTTTTTCTCTTTTCTTCTCTCTCACACAGAATCAACCCTAACCTTAATTCAACAAGGACAATGTTCATACTTGAGCATCTGCTCTGGTGTCCCCAAGACCTGACCTCAGACAAACCCCACTGTGTCTCCTCCAGCCCTGGAACTCGGGAGACGTTTCCACATCGCTCAGAGCCTCTGCCTCTTAGCTCCCTCAAGTGACTCTTGCAGTCCCGCAAGACTGCTGGGAGGATCCAGTGGGGAAGCAGCAAGTGCAGTGCCTGGCACACAGGAAGCCCTCATGACAAAGCTGCCCTAGAAGCCCCTCCTGGTGCTTACACTGTCTCGTGGCAAGGACTATCAGCAAAGAAAATACAGGCTTCTTTTTCAAAGCACAATATAAATTTAAGTGAAATATTTGGAAAAATGGCTTCCACATGGACTTCTGTTCTCAGCGATCGTTAGTACTGAATGGTAAACACTCTCATTAAAAAGATGTAGCAGGGATTAAGATATAGGGTAAGCAGAAAAATAAAATAAAAAAGATATAGGGTAAGTTGGTAGATAATGCTAAAATATTAGGAAATGCATTGAAAATGACAGAATTGTAGGCTGTAATGACTACTAATTTTCCTGCAAATTAAAAACATTTCCCTGATTGGAGAAATGGAATCATCTTTTTACATAGCTTTTTAAAAATAGTCGTACCTGACTTGTCTCCAAGTAAGTCCTTAAAAAGTCTATCCAAAACACAGGGTGGGAAAAAGGACAGAGTGAAATCTGTGAGCTATTTCATGAAACAGAGAAAGGAAGGAAAGACAAAGACAGGAACGAAGTGAAAAAGAAAAAACTCAAGAAACTTTTAAATGTAATTTTGATTGTATGCTCTCAATGGGATATAATCCAAGGACAGAAAGAACTGCAAAAAAAACAAAAACAAAAACTTTAGCTTTATAGATTGTTAGTAGTTGCGTTGCTGTTGTAATCCTGAGAGTATTTTATGTATTACAGCTTGAAATAAATGAGTAAATATATTGATGTTTTTGAAAATGCAGGTTTTTCAATGTAGGACAAAAGATACCTATAATAATGGGAATGCATAGGAAAAAAATTCATGGTGTTGGTTTTATATTTAGGAATTTTATTTAGGACATCTCTTTCCACTCTGTGGTTTGCCTTTTTTTCTCTCAATGACCCCTTTTGGTGCACAATGTTTTTATTTTGTTTTGTTTTGTTTTTTAAAGATTTATTTATTTATTTTGAAAGGCAGAGTTACAGAGAGAGAGAAGGAGAGGCTGAGACAGTGTAATACACAGAGACACATGTGTCCTAAGTGTACAATTCACCAACCTTTTACAAACTCCACACATCTACACAACTAGGATGAGGAAACCGCACATTTTCCAGACCCTAAGAGGTTCAGCCTTCTGCTTCCCTTCTAGTAACTCCTCCCCTGACAAGAGTGACCATTATCTTCATTTCAATACCGCGGAGTAATTGTGCCTATTTTGCACGTCAGTTAACCACATAGAATGTACTCTTCTGTGACTAGCTGCCCTTGCTCAATGTTATTTTCATAAAATTCATGCATATATTCTCGTACATAGTTGTAGTTCATCTGTAATGTTATTTGTCCACTAAATCCTACATCACATTTAACCATCTCACTGCAGCTAGGCATTTTGGTAGTATCCATTCTTACCTATCGTAGTGCTGCATTATGAACAGTCTAGTGCATTCAACCTTAAGAAACTGATGTCATATAACAAAAAAGGGCAATGTCATATAACTGAAATTAAGACATCATCTTTTGATGGACATATATATGCGTTTCTATTGGGATAAATCTAGGAGTGGATCAATTCTTTTAAAAAATGGTTTTAACAGTTAACATATCCAGCGATTGTTCCTTATTGCTGACACATCTGGTGTTTTCCACTTAGCCTTTCTCGAGGATGTATGGTGTGATATCTAGTGGTTTTCATTTGTGCAGCTCTCATGACTAATGAATACATACCCTTGCTCAGACATGTGTGCATTTTTTGGATGTCCTCTATTGTGAGGTATCTGTCAAGGGTTTTGTCCATCAATTATGCTGGCTTGTAGGAGTCCTTTGTATGTTCTGGAGGAGAGTCTTTTGTTATATATACATATTAAGACATTTCTTTCCACTCTGGTTTGCCTTTTTTCTCTCAATGACCCCTTTTGGTGCACAATTTTTTTTTTATTAAGATTTATTTATTTTGAAAGGCAGAGTTATATATATAGAGAAGGAGAGGCTGAGAGAGAGAGAGAGGTCTTTTATCCGCTGGTTCACTCCCCAGTTGGCTGCAATGGCCAGAGCTGCACCGATCCAAACCCAGGAGCCAGGAGCTTCCTCCAGGTCTCCCACACAGGTGCAGGGGCCCAAAGACCTGGACCTTCCTCTACTGCTTTCCCAAGCCACAGCAGAAAGCTGGATCAGAAGTTGAGCAGCCAGGTTCCAAACTGGCCCCATGTGGGTTGCTGGCCTGCAGGCGGCGGCTTTTTACCCACTATGCCACAGCGCCGGCCCCAAAAGTTCTTAAATATGTTGCAATCCATCAAGATTTTTCTTTTACGAATAGTGCTATTAAAGAAATTTTGGGGGCCCAGCGCTATGCCGCAGCAGGTAAAGCCTCCACCTGCAGTGCTGGCATCCCATATGGGTACTGGTTCGAGTCCCGGCTGCTCCACTTCCGATCCAGCTCTCTGCTATGGCCTGGGAAAGCAGTAAAAGGTGGCCCAAGTCCTTGGGTCCCTGTACCCATGTGGGAGACCTGGAAGAAGCTCCTGACTCCTGGCTTTGGATTGGCATAGCTCCAGCCATTGTGGTCATTTGGAGAGTGGAGAGTGAACCAGCAGATGGAAGACCCCTCTCTCTCTCTGCCTCTCCTCTCTCTGTGTAACTCTGACTTCCAAAAAAATAAATAAAAAAATTTTTTTGCCCACTCTACAGTCAAGGGGATGTCTCTAAAAGCTTTGTTTCACTTCTCACAGTTGCATTTTCTATGTGTGAAATTGAGTTCCAGATAGATTTCTTTCTACTGGATATTTAATCCAAAACCATTTATTTAAAAAGACCATATTTTCTCCACTGCAATACATACCACCATTTTAATGACTCAGGTGATTGTATATTACCTATTTCTGATATCTCTCTGTTTTACTGGGCATGTTATTTATCTCCCTAAAATGCTATAGAGTTACAGTAGGTTTTCCCATCTGGAAAAGTGAATCCCCTGGTTTCATTCATCTTCTTCAAGACTGCACGGCTATCTTTGCCCTGAACTCATGACTTAAACACAAATAAAACAAACAACATTTCCTAGCTATGCCTAATACAAAGGGTAGAAACAATGATACCCAACTAACAATGAGTATGCTTAGCTCCCAGATCTTGGTTTCCAAATACTATTCCTCACTAAAAGAACCAGAGGTCCTTAGAGAAAGGACTAGCTCCAGGACTGGGCCAATGGACTATAAGGTGATCCTGAATATTTTGTGCCACAAGTGGAAAAGCACTTAAAAATAAAGGAGGATGGGCCAAAAGGACACAAAATCTACCCTGAGTCTTAGTGGTCAAATTTGGGACCAATGTGATAACAGTAATGGATAGTTCCATTCCAACATAAAACAAACAAACAAACAACAACAACAACAACAAAAAAAAACCAAAGAATCTATGGATCCGCAGTGATACTTCTCTTAGAAAAGAAGCTTTCCAGGGCCGGCACTGTGGGGCAGTGGGTTAAGGCCATGGCCTGCGGTGCTGGCATCCCATATGGGTGCCAGTTCGTGTCCCAGCTGCTACTCTTCTGATCCAGCTCTCTGCTGTGGCCTGAGAAAGCAGAGGAGGATGGCCCAAGTCCTTGGGCCCCTGCACCTGCGTGGGAGACCCAGAGGAGGCTCCTGGCTCCTGGCTCCTGGCTTCAGATCAGCACAGCTCCGGCCGTCGCAGCAGACTGGGAAGTAAACCAGCAGATGGAAGACCTCTCTCTCTCTCTGCCTCTTTTCTGTAACTCTTTCAAATAAATAAATAAATCTTAAAAAAAAAAAAAAAGCCTTCCTTTTCAGAAGAATACCAGCTAATAGAGAAGGAATATCAAATTAGAAAATCATTATTTTGTAAGCCCAATAAGAGTAATTTACTTAGGCAAGAATAGTCACTGAAACCATGAGTGCAAGATGGCAGGGAAATGAAACAGTTATAAAACCTCAAGGCACTAGCCCACGTGTTACTTATCAATTCTATTTACATGGGAGAGACAGGAGAGCTGAGGCCATTACCTTGTGTAGTGATCAAACCTAATCTTACCACCAACGGGACAGACTCCTCATGTAACTCTAGGACACATCACTTAGGTGGTATTCTCACCAAAACCAAGATGGAAATGATCATAAGACCTCAATCAGAAAAATCCAAAGTGGGGTCCTTCTGCAGAGTAAGTGTCCTAGGCTCTTCGGAAGCCAAGTCATGAAGATTTAAAAAAAAAAAAAGAGGGTAACTTTTCCACACTAGAGGAGATTAAAGGTATCTGACACCTAAATGCAGTGATACATGAGTAGATTCTGGGTTCTGTAAAGGAATTAGTGGGAAAAGTGAGGAAATAGGAACATGGGCTATATATAAATACTACTACTTTACCAAAGTTCAATTTTTCAAGGGTGATAACTCTACTGTAGTTCACAAGAGAATGCATTTATGCTTAGAAGATGCATGTTGACGTACATTTGGGGCAGGGTGAAACTTACTTGTAAATGGTTCTTTAAAAAATTATTCATTTGAAAGTCAGACTTATAGAGAGAAGGGGAGAGACAAGGAAAGATAGAGATCTTCCATCTGCTGGTTCATTCTCCAGATGGCTGCAACAGCCAGGGGTGGGCCAGGCCAGAGCCAGGAGCCAGACGCCAGGAGCCTGCCAATGGCCCAAGCCCTTGGGTCATCTTCAGCTGCTTATTCCAGGCCTTTAGCAGGGAGTTGGAGTGGAAGCAGAGCAGCCAGAATGTGAACCAGTACCCATGTGGGATGCTAGCATCACAGGCCGGGGCTTCCACTTGCTAAGCCACAAGGGCAGCCTCTTGTCAATGGTTTATTAAGTAATGTTAATTGACTGTTCTGACTCCAGGAGTTAAAAAGAACATACAAAAAGACAGTTACCTGACTACAAGGAATTAGAAGGAAAAAAGTCCATTTATACTTTTCCATAGAAAAGTACAAATGATTCACAGAACTAGTAAAAGCAGACTTTTATTTTAGTCTTTAAATGTCAAACACTTAATTATAAAGTAAACTGCCATAACAGGTTAATTCATATTTAAGCTCACAATTTAACTGGCATATCTCAAAATACATTTGTCTAAAAAGCTAAAGAGAAGAAAATGACTATTTCAACATCTTCCACTAGAGGAAGTTAACAATATCCTCATTCACTGAGCTGATTACATTCACAAGTACTGGGCTACAATGAATAGACACACAACATTGACTAGAGTGCTTTGTTTCAAACTACCAAGGTGCTTGCCTGTCAAGTAATTCTTCCCAGCATGGGATAGCACTTATCTCATTTTCTAAGACAGAATACACCATAAGAGAATCTTGAGGATGTCAGTGAATTTGCCTTATTCATGTTATGTCCATCTGAATAAACTTTATACAGCACCCATGACAATCACAGGTTGGTTAAACTTAAGTAGAAGCCAATCCTGATGGGTTCAGTTGAGTACATGGTTGATTACAGAATGCCCTTAATCTTCAACAGGCTTTTAAAGCAGAACTATTCTGCTCAAATGAAATCGAAGGGTTTTTTTTTTTTTTTTAGCTTCAAAGATTATATTCATACCTTTAATAATTATTTTCTTTACGTAAGTTAAAAATCCATATCCTATCTTAAAATATCCTTATTTTAGCTCTCTTCTAAATAAAACTAATCTTTGTATAGTAATAGTAGTTTTCATATAATATCTACAAGGTAGTCTTACTGTCAGTCATCTTTATTCCTTATTAGCTGATTGACTGGATTATACAATCTTTCTGACCCTCACAGAGAGTTTAAAGGTCTTATAAAATGGAAACAATCAGAATTCACCTAATAGGTAGAAAGCCTTTCTCTACTTTAATTTGGCTGTATACTAGTTGGGTCTAGGCCTACTGTGTAGGCAAGGAGGAAGAATGTACACATGAAAAAACCTAACACAGTGCCTTGTTTGCAGACGGGTCTGAAAAAGCATGTTGATTGGTTACATTATTAAAGGGAGTGAGAAAGAGGATGATTCGTTTTTGTGAGAAGACACAGGGAAACTAAGAAGGTCATAATTTAAGTGTTAGAGATTTAATTTACATGATTATAATTCCTATAAAAACCAGAGGCAGGGGAACAAAACCTTATAAAACATGCATGGCATAAAAATGAAAGTTTTGTTGGGAGAGATTCTGCACCAGCACACTTTTCCAAATATTTTGGCCAACAAAATGGAAATATATGTAAAATGCATTTGAATATATTTGAAATACATATAAAATTCATTTGCTAAAACATAAATACGGTGGCCGGCGCTGTAGCGCAGCGGGTTAAAGCCCTGACCTTAAAGTGCCAGCATCCCCCATGGGCGCTGGTTTTAGTCCCGGCTGCTCCTCTTCCGATCCAGCTCTCTGCTATGGCCTGGGATAGCGGTGGAAGATGGCCCAAATCCTTGGGCCCCTGCATCCACATGGGAGACCTGGTAGAGGCTCTTGGCTTTGGATCGGCGCAGCTCCCTCCGGCCGTTGTGGCCATCTAGGGAGTGAACCAGCAGATGGAAGACCTCTCTCTCTGTCTCCTCCTCTCTCTGTAACTGACTTTCAAATAAATAAAATAAATCTTTGAAAAAAAATACTCAGTTTCCAATATTAAAAAAAACATAAATATGACACATTCTAAAGTACAAAGTATATACTGAAAATAATTTTCAAAAACAAAATTAGTCTTTTTACTTGTCATTGACTCTGAGGCACTTTGTTTACTTGGCTTCCATGTGCATGATTAGCAGGTCACTTGAACCAAATGGGAGTGAGACCTGGACAGGAAAGCTCCTTCATGGAGCTGCCTGTCTGCCCATCTCTGAGGCCAGGACGACAGAGCAGCCTCATTTACCACATCTGCCGCCAGAGACTCTGACCTGGCTTCCACATGGCAGTGAGGAGTCACCCTGTGAACCGAGGCAGGAACCTTAAACCACTGGGCCACGGATAAAGTAGGAAGTAGAGACTCCAGACAGCCAGACTCCAGAGATTTTGATCATGCTGTTCCTATGATTATGCTGTAATATTCTATTCTATCACATTTTCCCAAACTCTATACCAGTGTAAATTCTTCAAAGCTCTGTGCACCAACAAAGAAGGAGAGTTTATGAAGTGTTAAGGAGATTCAACTTGACATTTAGGTGGCTTGGAAGTACAATCTCCCCAATTTCATAATGTAGTCCCAATCTACCAAACCACACGATACTCCCGATTATAGGATTTTAAAAAATATTCTTTCTTCACTGATATAAAAATGTTATTATACACACAGTGTGAAAAATGCAAACCATGTGAAAGAGAGGAGATAAACAGGACCCCTCAGAAGTAATTCGGGGTACTTTATTCCAGGACTCTTCCCTGTGCTTAGGCTTCCTTTCTCTTGAGGGGAGGGGCTGACGGGGGGGGGGGGTGTGAGTCACTCAAGATGAATCTACAACGCGGCTCCCTGCTTTTTCAGTTAATATTACCTAGATGTTCTTGACAAGAACATTCCTCTTTAATAAACATGAGAAGACTATAAAGGTTGGTTACCTCTTTTAAAGGCTGATTCTTTTGTAAAGCTGAACACATTCAAGTACTGAGGCAAAGAGATTTAAATTATTTTTCATTATTTTTGTAAGGAAAAGTAACAATCAGCTCTTTGTTAATGAATAAATGGCTGCCAACCACTGAAGTCTTTCTTCCTTGAGGTCCCAAAATGAGAGAAATTTCTTCAGTCAACTAAATGATTATGCCAGGTAACCCAGGACATCTTCTAAGACGATGTTGCTGCCCATTCTGTGCCAGTAGTGAAAATGAAGCCTACCGTTACTATCAGCCTTGGTCTTGAACCAACAATTCATTCATTTCTTTATCCAAACACACAGAGCTACTTGGTGTGCACAGCAAGGTTTGAGTGTTTGGACAGATCCAAAACTAAAACAGCTTTGCTAGTGTAGTCCAGTCAGAAGATGGGGCTACATGTACCCAAAGAGGAAACGTTGCTCCAAGGGAAAGACACAGGCCTTGGGTGAAGATTCTAATTCCAGACTCCCATTTTTCAGTATGATGGAATAATAAGGACTGGAATTAACATCCTGCCAAAGCAACTAGAAAGCCAGACAAAACACATGGTACAATTGCTTTCACAAGCTGGGAAACAGGTAATGCAGGACCATGGCCTCTAAGGGGAAGGAAACAAATGGGATGAGCCCTTCACTGGCCGGGCCTTCTGCCTGGAGGGCAGCGGGAGGATAAGGCCTCCCGAGCTGGCGAGGTTTGCCGAGTCGAGGACATGGAGGAGGTGCAGGGCAGATTTCTGAAAAGGAGGACGCTGTGCTGAAAAAGAATTCTAAGAGCCTGCTTAAAGAGGAGGCGGGGGTGTCTGAGTCTGAGAACTAAGCTATATGTCAACAGAGTAAAACGGCACAGGGCTGTGCAAGAAATGACCAGTGACGTAAGTCCCAGAGGGCACACAGAGCTGGGGGAATGTCTGAGCTCCAACCAGCCAGAGTGAAAAAGTCCTCCCGAGGAGCTCC